>NW_024434961.1:0-6244 GCF_017639785.1 Mesocricetus auratus | reverse complement strand
TCATCGTATATACTTTTATTATGATATGGTTTTCCAAGACTCTGACAATACGGCCAGGATTTTATTCCCACTGTCCATATCAGGAGACTCTAGTGTAGCAAATACGTACAGGAATTTACAGGTGACTCCTTTAACAGGAGTGAGAAATACAGGAATTTAGGAAGAAGAAGAGAACATACAGGGTAAGGATCTCCTGGTTACGGTATGAGCACAAGTATTTAAGGTAGAAGGTACTTTAGTTGGAGGTATAAATAGGACAGGTAAAATGAAGAAGCAACATTTGTTTACAGAAATTCTGGGAACTTGGTTGTTGGCATGAATTAAAGTAGGACACTGTTAATAGATGTAATTTCTGAATCAGCAGTGAACTTCAGCCTTTTTTCAGCCTTTTTTCTCTGGAATGTGGAATTTGAGGACAATGAATCCATAAAGAATTGGAGAAATAAAGAGATTAGGAGACAGGGGAGAGGAGAAAAAGTAATGAAAATGACAGAAGTGGAGAGGGAAATGCAGAGAAATGTATGAGTGGAGAGGAGCAAATAGAAGATTAATGGAGAAAGAATGGAAGAGAGGAGAGAGGGAAGCAGATGAAAGGGAGAAGAGAAGTTTAACCAATGGCAAGCCAGTGAGGAAAAAAATCTCCCCATGAAGGAAATCTGTGACTTTTATTTGTAACCAGGAGTTCTCAGTGTCATTCCTCTTTTCATTACACTTTCCTTTGGTTGCTTTCAATATTTCCTGGACTCTTTCATGAAATAAAAATGTTGAATTAAATATCCTTTTATTAATTTTATTTAAATTAATAACAATCTTATTTTACATAGCAATTCCAGTTCCTTTCCCCATCTTATCCTCCCACTCCCCACACATCTCCCCATCCTCCCCTCCATCCACTCCTCGAATAATGTAAGGTCAGTCATGGGGACATAGAATTCTGTCCCATCATTTGTGGCAAGACTAAGAACCTCCCTGTATCTATACTGAGATAGTATCTCTAAATATGGAATGTGCTCCAAAAACCCAGTTTATGTACTAAGGGTAAATACTTGTTCCACTACCAGTGTTCCCATAGAGTGCCCATGCCTCCCAACTGATATCCACGTCCAGGTGGCCTGGTTCAGTCTCATGTAGACTCTCCAGTCTTCAGTATGGAGTCTGTGTGCTTTTCCTTGCTCTGATCAGCTGTTTGTGTGAGTTTCCCAAACATGGTCTTGACCACTTTGCTCATCATGCTTCCCTCTCTACAATTGATTCCAGGACTTCCCCTCAGTGCTCAGCTGTGCAATCTCTGCTTCAAATAGTGGAAAACTTACTGTAAATGCACTCCCCCTATACTGTGATTGATGGTTACCTTAAAAGCCATCATAGAGCCTTTACCCAGTAGCTGACTGAAGCAGAAGCAGAGATTCACAGTTAAATTTCTTTAGGATGGTCAATTTTAAATCATATTTCTGAAGCTCAGGATATCTCCATGAACTTCAAAGGGGCAATAGAAATTGTAAGCCATCCTTTCTCTATGACTGATTTATTCATAAACTTAAATGAGGAAAACCAAATTCTAATTGTTCCTACACATACCTTATGGAAATTTCTTTATTCTTTCTCCCCAAATAAGTCCATTCCCTCCTAAACTTGCTTGTGTGCAAATAATTATTATGCTTTTCCCATATGAGTCCCATTATTTTTGTTCATCTCTTGTAGGTTTACTTCACTAGGATGGCCAGAGAATTTTTACATTTTAAATTTAATTTAGAAGCACTCTTATTTACATATCCATCCCCCCATTGCCTCAAACTCCCATCCTTCCATCCTCCCCACTGACCCCCCAGCCACCCCCTACCCATCCCCCAATGATAGTGAGGCCCTTCATGGGGGATCATAAAAGTCTTTCACATCATTTGAGGGAGGTTCCAGGGCCACCTTCTCAAATCTGGGCTGCAATAATATCCCTCCATATTGAAGGGGCTCCAAACTTCCATTTGTGCACTAGGGATAAACACTAGCTTCACTGTTAGAGGTCCCATAGACTGCTTTGACCTCCTAGCTGGCACCCACATTCATAGGCCTTGGTTTGGTCCAGTGCTGGTTCCCCAGCTTTAAGACTAGGGTCTCCGTGTTGTCACTAGTTTAGGTCAACTGTTTCTGTGGGTTTCTCCAGCAGGGTCTTGTCTCCTTTGCTCATCCCTTCTTCCTCTCTGCAACTGGATTCTGGGAGTATGGCTCAGTACTTAATTGTGTGTTCCTGTTTCTGCTTCCATCAGCTACTGGGTGAAGGCTCTAGGAATGGTAACCAAGGTGGTCATTAAGCTCATTATAGGGGAAGGGCATCAAAGGCAGCCTCTCCAGCACTGCCTAGATTCATAGTTGGGGTCATCCCTGCAGATCCCCTAACATTTCCCATGTGCCAGACCTCTTTTCAATCTATACTTGCTCCCTCTATCAAGGTATCTCCTTTCTTGCCCTTCTCTATTCCTCCCCTGTCTTAGTCCTCCTGTTCTTCTCTCCCCCATAACCCCTTCTCCCCCTCTGCCTTTACCACCTCCCTCCATTTTCACCCCAGGCTCCCAATTTTCTCAGGGATTCTTATCTCCCTCCCTTTCTTTGGGGGACCATGCATTCCCTTGGGGTCCTCCCTATTTCCTAGCTCCTCTGGAGGTATGGATTGTAGGCTGGTAATCCTTTGCTCTATGGCTGAAATCCATATATGAGTGAGTTCATACCATGTTTGTCCTTTTGTGACTGGGTTACCTTGCTCAGGATGGTTTCTTCTAGTTCATTACATTTGCCTGAAAATTTCAAGTTTCCATTGTTTGGCCTTTTGTCTAAGATCAAGTGTAGTACCTGTTCTTATCAGTTTTATGACATGAGATTTTATCCCACAAAATATCAGCATTGTATGACCCTAATATGCTCTATCTTAGATAAAAGGATTAAAGCTGTGACTATTAGCCCTCAAACTCATCAAAGACCTCGGAAGGTAAATAACATCACTAGGGGAAGTAGGAAGTACATTTGTGTGACTTTCTAAATGTGCAAGCAATGAAAAAAACAGCAGGCTCATAGGGCAGTCATTCAATGTCTCACAGTAACAATGGAGCATCCTCCCTTGGCTAAGGCCTAACATATCTGAGACACCATATCAGAAGCAGTTAACTTGAAGGACTGTCTTACTCTGACTTTGCTAGTTTCAGCTGTTTATTTTTGTTTGTCCTTTACTTGTCCAGCTAGCACAGTGTGCCTAATGTCAGCATTTCAGGCAAGAGCAGTTATTTGCCCATAAGGTCACTATTTCCAACAAGAAAATAAACTCCAAATGAAGTTTCATCTATGCCCTCTGTACTCTCAGAAAATGCTCAAGCTGCTAGAAGCAATTGTGTCTCATGATAAAGGAGTTCTAAATTATTAAAATATTTAAATGCCATATTTTGTATGTATTTGAAGTGTTTGAATATCAAATATATTCTGAGTACATTTCTGAGCATATAGATAATTCAACTAACATAAAACTAGGCATATGAAGCATGGGTGACTATAAGCTGTAACTTTCTAAAACATGTATTGTTCAGTGACTGAAGATTCCCATATATTATTTAAGCTATCTTTAAGCATATGTGCAGCATAAGAACAATGACTGCAAATTTGTAACTATACATATATATGAAAACTCTTGATCAGAGTTAGAACTGAAATATCTGGACCAGAGTAAAACTGTAGAGGGCAAAATTATAACAAATATCCTAAATTGTATCGATATATAAAATATCTCATGCATATGTTGAAATATACATGCATACAATATGACAAGGGTAAGCTTACATTCCTGTGCAACAGCGTTGTAAACACAGAGGAGCCTACACAGTACGACAAATATAAATTCGAGTTTAAAACAATACACAAATTATCCCATACAGAAACACCAAATTAATTTTACATAAGAATCAATATACAAGAATCTATCACAATGTAAGTTGTCTATAGCTAATAGTTGCTAAAATAATTCACAAGAAGATATACTAATCTACATACATCCCTTTCCTTTGCATTTTTCTAAAAGAGATTTCTGGCCATCATATACAAAATCTTAAAAAGGATGTAAGCACAGAGAAATTGAGCACAACAGGATTTCTAATCATACAGTCTCATGCAGGTCATGGTGCAGAGACCCTTTGACAGTCAGGCTTGAGCACAGCATGGCAGATTACTGTTTCCCTACAAAGAAGCAGGCTCTACTCCACACAGCATGCTGCATGGCAGATTTAGATTTCCCTCATATAAACAAAGAGCTTTATGTACGGTGTGCTAAAAGCTGCTTGATGGCAGCATAGACAAGAAAGTCCAGGCAGTGAGCACAGATCCCAGAGCTGGCAGAAAATATACCCCCTCCAACTTGTACAACCTAACTGGTTGGAGTCAGCAGCTGAAACCTCCACTTAAATCATAGCCATGCAGTTTAATAGAATAAAGATGCACATGGTCAAAAAATAGAGATATATAATAAAGAATGATGCAGAGGGAAAAATGATCATTCTAACAGTTTGCAGTATGTTTAAACACACACACACACACACACACACACACACACACACACACACACACACACACACACACCACAGTCTTGGGAGAGAAAGGACAAAGGATAAAGAAAGACATTAAAAAGAAATAGAATGACTGCTTGTGGTGGCACATGGCTTTAATCCTAGCACTCCAACTCGAGGCAGAGGCAGAGGAGAAAAGGCAGAGGCAGAGGCAGAGAGGCAGAGAGGCAGAGAGGCAGAGAGGCAGAGAGGCAGAGAGGCAGAGAGGCAGAGAGGCAGAGAGGCAGAGAGGCAGAGGCAGAGAGGCAGAGAGGCAGAGAGGCAGAGGCAGAGAGGCAGAGAGGCAGAGGCAGAGAGGCAGAGAGGCAGAGAGGCAGAGAGGCAGAGGCAGAGAGGCAGAGGCAGAGAGGCAGAGAGGCAGAGAGGCAGAGGCAGAGAGGCAGAGAGGCAGAGGCAGAGAGGCAGAGAGGCAGAGAGGCAGAGAGGCAGAGGCAGAGAGGCAGAGAGGCAGAGAGGCAGAGAGGCAGAGAGGCAGAGAGGCAGAGGCAGAGGCAGAGGCAGAGGCAGAGGCAGAGGCAGAGGCAGAGGCAGAGGCAGAGGCAGAGGCAGGCATACTCCGTGATTTCAAGGTCAGCCTGATCTACAAAGTGAGTTCCTGTACATCAAAAAATATACAGAGAAACCTATCTCAAAAAACAAAAAATTAAAATCTCAAGTAATAAAAAAGTCAGTGAAAGATGAAAAATACAGGGAAAGTCTGGATACTGAAAATTATTGTGTTGTCTTTAAAATTTTTGATTGCTGAGAAAGGAACAAGATGTGCTAAAAGACAGTTGATTATAAATACTGCTGGATCAATTCAACTATACATTTTATAAATGTCTTGGATTCAAAATTCAGACTCAAGAACTTGTTATATAGTAAAAGATGATCTGATTTGTTTCCATAGAAGATAAAAAACTGTGAATTCCTTACAGTCTAATATGTTTTGACTAAACAAGACTCCCTGAATCCGTGGGCCATGTGATCCAATATCCAAAACAGCTGAGACAAATACAACCCAGATTTGGCCAGAGTTCTGGGTTTTCTCAAGATCCCCTTGGGATTGTCACTGCCCTCAAACAACACAAAGCAGTCTGGAGAGAACTGTGCCATTGGTTATAAATGGTTAATCATCAAAGTCAATGTCTTTTACAAATTAAAAATGATATAGAAATAAATGCTATACATTGGCATGAGTTTTGGTTTATTGATACAGAGTTAAGCTCTATTTTTTTATTTTGGTTTTTCTTTTTTAGGTTAGTTAGGTTTTCTTTTTATGTATGTTTTTTATTTAAGTTAGAAATATGCATGCTTCAAATGTCAATAAGGGCTCTCCCCTTCTCCCTCCACCAGCCCCACCACCAACACCCACCCCCAGCCCAATCCCCACATCATTCCCCAGGGACGGCAAGGCCCTCATTGGGGGATCTCCAGAGTCTGTCATTTCATCTAGGGCAGGACCTAGGCCCTTCCCCATGTGTCCAGGCTGAGAGAGCATCCCTCCTTGTGGAATGGGATCCCAAAGTACATTTGTATGCCATGGTGAACACTACTCTACCACCCAAATCTCCAGAGATTTCTGAGGCCTCCTCAGTGACACTACATTCATGGAGTCTGGATCAGTCCCCTGTTGGCCTCTTAGTCATCAGTCTGGGGTTCAAGAGCTC
>NW_024434960.1:0-19467 GCF_017639785.1 Mesocricetus auratus | reverse complement strand
AAGGCCCAGGGTAGCCTAAACAACCCTACACAATAAAGGAACTTCAGGAGGCATCACCATACCTGACTTCAAGCTCTATTATAGAGCTATAGTCCTGAAAACAGCTTGGTATGGCACAAAATTAGACAGGAAGACCAACGGAACCGAATTGAAAACCCTGATTTTAACCCACATACCTATGAACACTTGATTTTTTGACAAAGAAGCTAAAACTATACAATGGAAAAAAGAAAGCATCTTCAACAAATGGTGCTGGCATAAGTGGGTATTGGCATGCAGAAGACTGCAGATAGATCCTTGTCTATCGCCTTGCACAAAACTTGATCACTAATTTTGAAAACTGCCCCTCAGTCTTACCTACAGCTGTGTCTTACGGAGGCATTTTCTCAGTTGAGGATCACTCCTTCCGTTGACTCTAGCTTGTGTCAAATACTCATAAATCTAGCTAGCAGAGGTGCCCATGTAGTCTTAAACATCCTGGAAGAAAGAAGTGCACACGGACTCCCAAACTCTTATACTTGTATACACGAGCGTGCGTGTGTGGGAACCTTGCAGATGTGCTCAACCCCTCCAGCACATACATATAGTCTTACCATAGATGTGCCAAACATGTACACATATTCATGCACAAAGTGCATGTTCATGGGCACGCAGACATTTGCACATCCACTCATGTGTCCTCACACACTTGTATGTGAACCATTATCTGTCATGCAAACCCACACAGACACACTTGCTTCTGATTTTTACTTGCGTAGTTGTTTATTTTATTTGAATAAAGTTCTCAACTTGTATCAATAGTCCTGCCTTAGGCTCCCACAGGCTGTTATCCATGCGCCTCTGTACATTTTACATACCTGGGTACAGGCACTGACACACAGGCCCCTCAACCACACCCCCAGCTGTAGGCCACATGCCAACAAGAGGGCCATCTGATAGCATATCCCAGTCCTCACCACTACAGTCTATCTGGCACTCACAGCAGGTTGAGGATCTCTATTGGGCAGCCAACTGTTTGGTGTCATTGGAGAGCCAGCTCAGTGCTTATGGTGCTAAGTGTTAGTGTCATGATTAGACAGTCAGTGAGATTAGGCTCACTGTCACATCAGTGCTTGGAGAGATGAGGCAGCCAACCTCCACATGGACCCCACTGCAGGCCATGGCCCCTCACAGCTCTGAAAGTGCAGCTTTCTGAGATGCTTTCATGGACGGGGGTATATAGCAAACACAGAGGCAAAGTGAGTTGAAAGCATTCTGGATCTGTCCAGGGGTATTTGCCATGGCTGTGGAGGAAGAGAAAGGGGAGTGTAGGCACTGAAGTGAGGAAATGCCATTAAGCTGTCCTAGAATCAAGCTGGCTGATTAGATGTCTGGATGACTGGAGGCTGAGGAAAAATGACCTCCTGCAGTGCAAGACCGTCCTGGCAAACAATGAATTATGGGCCAGGCTGAGCTACACAGTGACACCATCTCAAAAAACCAACCCCAAAAGAAAGGTCATTTAGCCACAAGACCATATTTATGTGATTATGCACCTGGGCCAGAGCCCTACAAGCCTCTCTGAAAAACCCTGTGTCAGGGCCACCAGGTGAACCTGTCATGAAACCTGTCTAGGAATAAGGGAGTGTCACCTTGTGTTTAGCAGTTGTTCAACATAGGGAGCAAGAGATCTGGTATCCAAACCAGGCTGCCAGTCTCCACACCTTGTCAGAGATCTACCTAGTTGCCATTCAGCAAACACCTGCTGAGCAAGAAGTGAATGTTCACAGCTCCTTCCAAGAGCCGAAGACCACTCAACAAAAATCTCAATACCAGACATGAGAAGCCCTCTTGTGTGCGTGTGCATGTGTGTGTGTGTGTGCATCATGTGTGTGTGTGTGCACATGTGCATGCCTGTGTGTGTGCACATGGGTTAGCCTGTTGCTCTTGCCCTTGGTTGCCCCCCTCAAGGTGGAAGGTAAGTCCCTATTGCTGAAGACAACATGTAATCAGAAACAGGGCCCAGAACTCCTAAGCTGGAACTGACCTGAAAGGTTCCTTCTAAAGACTAGCTTTCATCATACCACAAGCTGCCATGGAAGCTTTACAAGGAAGGAGGCCACCAGCAGTCCTACCTACCTATGAAGTCATGAACCTCGACAGCCTCTAGCACAGCATGATAACTGTAAGGGTGTGGTAGTTGTGGACTACAGGAAGACTAGCTAGAGGATGGGGCAGTTGGAGGGCCTTCTGCCTCTCAGGGGTGACTGTAGCAGGATGGGCACTGACCTCCTGTCCTCTTGTATAGATCTGTACCTTAGGTTATCAGCTCTCCACCACCTGTTCCCTAAGCCTAAACTCAATTCTGGCTCTGGATCTGCTTTGCAGTTTGTGGAGGTGTGGATGGGTGGAGGATCCTCTCTCTCACCTCTGTCTTGTACCCTGGTCAGAAAGAAATGGGTTACCAAGGAAGCATGTCCAAAGGTCTCTTAACCTCCACAGTTGGAGCCCACAGAATGCCCAGGAAATCAATAGAGAAGACAAATCTTTGCCTGCTGAACTCTTCCTAGTTCTTCAACAGTCCACTCACATTCCTTATTCCTCCTGGAAACCTTTCTTCCCCATACACTCAGAGACACATAACTTCCACCCATGGGTCTCTGTCCACAGAATGACTAGGTCCCTTCACAGTCACACCCTTAACCTTCTGGGAATTTGGAAGGAACTCCTAGTAGGAACAGTGGAGTCATTTCCACAGAACTATGGTTTGAAGCAAGGCCAAGTACTATCTATTATATGCCAGTCTCCATGGTATCTTTCGTGGTTCTAGGACCCTTTGTCCAGTTCTGACTCCACACTAATTCAGGCCACACTCCTCTGTTTCAATGACTGTAGGGTGGAAGGGTACATACTGGACCTTGCAATGTTACCCTTGCCAAAAAACCCAGGTTCCATGTCTGATAGGCTAGACCCTCACCATGCAGCTTGGCAGATGGGACCAAAGATAGGGTAGCCTGCTCCAACCAGACCTCACAAACCAAAATCCTGGTGGGTTCGGGATAAGTCTCAACTGTGCTGACAGAAAGGAACAAAGGTAGAGAACCTGTGTAGGTCACACAGCAGTGCCAATATGTGCCCGGTCCTGCAGTGTCTTACCTAGGAATCAGGTAGGTGCTGTCTCCTGTGGTGGCTCTCTGTCCCTGGAGGCCAGCAGGGCCTAAACACACATTGGAGGCAGTGCTTCCTCAGTGCCAAAACACAAGAGTTAGAGCTATTCTTGTTTGTGGCTCTACTGCTCTTGGTGGTGGGTTAGGGACTGTAGCAACAACAAATGAGGCTTGCAAGCAGAGTTCTTTTACAGGTTTCTCTGACTCAGTCTGAATGTCTGATGCAGTGTGGTGTGTCGTGTGTGTACATGTGTTGGGATTTTTCTTGTCCCGATGTCGATTTCCATGTCTTCCTCCCACATCTCCCTCTCTGACCACACCATATGAACCAGGCACAGAACACCTCCCATAGCATCTACCCTCTACCTGTTTACCTTGTGATTTTGGTGAGTGGCAGACATTCCTCAGAGCTGCAGGTCCCAGTCCTTAAAAGATCCTTGTTCTGCCATGGGTTGGCAGATGGCAGATGAAGAGGGAGGGGTCACAGTTCCCACAAAATCTAAGTGGGATTTCAGGATCCTTGCTGCCAGATAGAAAGATGCCTCTAAGTGGCTCTCTCATTACCTCCAACTTTGTACCTCCACAGCTTGGACCATATATTGGTACTCTTGTCTTCTAAGTCAACCCAGAGGCCCTGGTCCAGGAGAGAGCCATGAGCCTGACAGGCAGGGAGTTTCATGTTACCTACAGATTACCTGTCAGCATTGTTGTGACTAGAACTCACCTTTCTTCATTTATTTTACATATTTATTTACACTTCTTTCATTCATTCCTGTACTTATTTTATATATTTATTTTAAAGTAAAGGAAATAGAACCCAGATCTGTACTCAGACTGAGAAACCTGTATGGCTGTGTTATGTCCAAGTACTGTGTGTGTGTATGTACATATATGTGTGGATATATATATATATATGTATGTGTGTATGTGTATATATATGTGTGTGTATATATATACATATATATGTGTGTATATGTGTGTATAATATATGTGTGTATATATATGTGTATGTATATATGAGTATATATGTGTGTGTGTGTATGTGTAACAGTGTGTGTAGTATGCATGTATGTATATATAGTCAATAAGTTGATTGGTTTTCTGAGAAAGAGACTCACTCTGCTATCCCAGGTCTCACTGTGTATCACAGCAATGCACCTTCCTCAACCACCACACTGCTGAGACAAGTATTGCTATTTATTCACTTGTATTTTAGATGAGATTTTTTTGGGCTGCCCAGGCTGGCATGGAATTCTGGGCTCCGGTGTTCCTCCTGCCTGACATAAGGGGACGTAAGGGAAAGGACCATGGAAAGCACAAGTGAAAGAACCTTACACCACAGGCAGTTGTGGAGTCTGGCGGGAGCATGGTTGGGCCTAGTCCCAAGGACTCCTGCAGTAGCTGTACCTGATATCCACCCACAGGTACTGAGTCCAGTCTCAGACTCCTGCTTTCCATTGCTTACATAACCTAGGGAAGGGCTCCTAACTTCTCCCCTGACACCATGTGCTAATTCACTTTGCACACCTCACTCTCATTTGTTGGGAGAAAGGAACTAATGACATGAGACAATGCTGCAGTGGGAGTGTGTCATCGAGGCTGCTCACCACAGAGCAACCAGGAGCAGAGAGAGACAAAGTCAGAGAACAAGCTATCTTTCTAGGACAAGACAATATATGAGTCCACAGACTCCATAAGGCCCTGTCTCTCACTTTCCACCGCTTCCCAATAGTGCCATCCCGTTACAAATGCAACAGTGAATTAATCTACCAATAACAGATCCTCCAAGAGTCAATCACTTCTCCATGGCTGGATTCACCAACAGGAGAACAAGCGTTCAACACAACAATCTTCCTGGGTGGGATCTCATACCTAAACCCTAATAACCTACTTCAGCAGAGCATTAATTCCCATGATGTCTCTGCCACCATGATTCAATCTCCTCTCAAAGGCTGTACTTTCTAATATCTTGAGAATGAAGATCTCAACACATTTGAATTTTGGTTGACCAAAATATCCAGATAATAATATATGGTAACATGAGAGTTGAACTCTTCACAGACAAGGGTCTATCCTGATGGGAATTCATCCAGCCAATAGCAAATCTGTCTCACTGGTTAGACTTAAAAATCTAACTTAAAATTTTAATTTTAATTGTAAAGTAACTTCTCATCATATTTAGAAAATCATGGATCTCACTGGTTTGCTATTTTTTCATAAAAATTTGCAATGTGTTTGCTAATATGTAAATTCAAATTGTTAGTTTCAAACACATTCCTGTTGCCAGCTGCCCTAAACATCCATCAACAGATGAGTGTTTATTTTCAGAGATTAAACAGCCTTAGCTCATTTTCAGTCAAGTTTCTATACTGCTTATAACATTTTTCTCCAGATTGTGGTCATTTCTCATGTCTCTTGTCTTTTCAAAAATTTTAAAGTTAGCGTATAAACAGTGGCGTTTGTTGTGGGATTTTCATATGTATGATCATATTATGACCATTTCTTCCCTCTCATGATCCTTTCTACCTCTGTAATAAGGTACATACTTGTATATAATATATACATATTTATATACATACATATAATTTTAGATTTTCTTTATTCTTGAAATTTTCATACATTAATGCAATGAAACAATCATAGCGATCCTTTTTCCCCATCCACTACTTCTCTCCGTAACCCCTCACAATTTTAAATGTAGTTTCTGTGAATTAAAGGGTGCTTTTTTTAACAAAGCAAGCTTATGTTATCTTACAGGACATCTAGCTCCATCTATTTTTCTATATATGTCACGATTTCATTTTCCTTTACAATTGAATAAATTCCATTGTGGATTTTATCAGATTTTCTTCATCCTCCCATCTGTTGACATCTTGGCTGGCTCCCTTTCATAACTATTGTGACCAGTACAGCAACAAATATGGATGTGTGAGTGTGTCTACAGAATGTGGACTTAGAGTCTTCTCTATACATATCCATAGTTTCAGGTCTTTTCAGGACAAAGGAAGGTAACAAAATGTGTCACAGTACACTGTTAGTTATTAAAAAGTGTCCCTGGGAACTTGCTAGTTCTTAAATATTCCACTTGAATAAATTGTGCTGGGCGTTTCTGGTTTCAATTTTCTGAATAACTACCATTTGCATGTCAGAACCCTGCCTTCTTTCCCATTCTTGAAACACAAGACACTGGAGTCATAAAAACAAATAAATTTCAAGCTGTTCAACTGTTTCAAATGTGCCCCCTTGAGTTAGTAATTAATGGTCTTCTCCAGAATGCTCAGTCAACATAATATGGTAATTGTTTCCATGTGTTTTCTGCAAGGCTGTTCTCATTACATATCTTGTCACTCTACAGGAACTCCATTTCTTCCAGCTTTTCTAAAAGAGAGCTGTCTTTGTCTGTAAGGGACCCGTGTACTCCAAGTCATTTTCCATACATCTGGTGGCCTTGGTGTGCATATGAATTTCCTCTTCAGGGGTGTTGAAAATGGTCATTTGTTGATCTTTCTCAAAAATTCATTTTACTATCCATATTCTGGCCTCCCTTTGACCATAACAACTGCTGTTTCCAGAGAACACTAAAAATGCTGGGTATGAATGGTTTTGTGTATTCCTCTTTGGAAATCTTTGCAGCTTTGATTATTGTGATGTCTTCCTTTAACATATAACAAAATGGAATCATAAATGTTTGAAGACAGGTCCAAATAAAAAAATCAATGCAACATAGATGTTCATAAATCTTACCACAAATAAAATTCAACGCACACCTTCAAAGGGTGCTTCCAAGAGAAGTACCCTTTTCTTTGCTCAAAGAATTTTTCAGATTTATAACTTACGGGGCATAAACTACTGGTAAGGATAATATTTTGTATTTTATTTTTCTTTATCTTAATTTGTATCATCCTCTTGCATCTGAAATATTTTGTCTTGCCATAAAAATCTTTGAAATCTACTCCCATTTGACATGAACTCAGAGATGATTTGAGTCTCCAATGGTCAATCCTTGAAGCCTGACCAAAGTCTGAAAAATGAACCAGAAGCCAGAACCTAAAGGTTCCCTGTTGTTTGGGTAGCAGGCAACATAGGGTGCTTTATCCTGCACCGTGAAGAAAGGCCACAATTCAGGACTTTCATCCAAGGTTTCCCTGGTTTTTCCAATGACCAACATTCTTCTTTCAAACACCTTTACCTGTAACTGACAGCGAATTGCTGAAATGACAGCTTCCAGAGAAATGACCCTTGCAGGCGGGGCAACAGCAACTCCAACTGAAAAACCAAATATGGCTCTGGGTTCAATGCTCTTGGGAGAGAGTAACCAAGGATATGTGTAATTGAAAAGGGAGGACAGGCTATCTCAGGGTTTGAAAATCAAAGTAATTTTCTATTAACCAGACATTTGTGAGTTTATATTGGAGAACTTTGGGTATTTTCCTCTGAATGTTGGTTCACATTTGTTTGAGATTCTGCTCAAGCTTGGCAGTATAGGCCATTCCTAAATTTGAGTTAAATCAATTGCTAGAATTAGAAGACAAGGAAAAATAGCTATACACTCTTCAGCTGCTTTTCATGTTCTGTAGGAATGGCCCATACTGCCAAGCTTGAGCAGAATCTCAAACAAATGTGGACCAACATTCAGAGGAAAATACCCAAAGTTCTCCAATATAAACTCACAAATGTCTGGTTAATAGAAAATTACTTTGATTTTCAAACCCTGAGATAGCCTGTCCTCCCTTTTCAATTACACATATCCTTGGTTACTCTCTCCCAAGAGCATTGAACCCAGAGCCATATTTGGTTTTTCAGTTGGAGTTGCTGTTGCCCCGCCTGCAAGGGTCATTTCTCTGGAAGCTGTCATTTCAGCAATTCGCTGTCAGTTACAGGTAAAGGTGTTTGAAAGAAGAATGTTGGTCATTGGAAAAACCAGGGAAACCTTGGATGAAAGTCCTGAATTGTGGCCTTTCTTCACGGTGCAGGATAAAGCACCCTATGTTGCCTGCTACCCAAACAACAGGGAACCTTTAGGTTCTGGCTTCTGGTTCATTTTTCAGACTTTGGTCAGGCTTCAAGGATTGACCATTGGAGACTCAAATCATCTCCAAGTTCATGTCAAATAGGGGTAGATTTTAACGATTTTTATGGCAAGACAAAATATTTCAGATGTAAGAGGATGATACAAGTTAAGATAAAGAAAAATAAAATACAAAATATCATCCTTACCAGTAGTTTATGTCCCATAAGTTATAAAAGTCAAAAATTCTTTGAGCAACGAAAAGGGCCCTTCTCTTGGAAGCACCCTTTGAAGGTGTGAGTTGAATTTTTTTTGTGATGAGATTTATGAACATCTATGTTGTGTTGATTTTTTATTTGGACCTGTCTTCAAACATTTATGATTCCATTTTGTTATATGTTAAAGGAAGACATCACAATAATCAAAACTGTGCAAAGATTTCCAAAGAGAAATACAGAAATAAAATTCAAACAGATTCTAAATTGAATGTGCTGCATATTCTTCATTCATTTGTGGAGAATTCTTCATGCAAGTTTTCCCTGGTTTTTCCGTGAGTGGCCTTGCGACCATTTCATCACATACAGAATCTACTCTCCATTTTGTTGCAGGTGTGAAATCTCTCAAAGCAAAAATACTCTATGTTCTTGGCCAAGGATCATCCAGTGGCAAATCCTCAGAAGTTGTTTTCCCATTGAGCTAGATCAGCTCAAGTCCTCTGGCCCTCTCCACACACTCCTGGTGTTCTCTTTGACATCTTGAATAGCTGGCTCCATCTCAGGGATATGTTATGTACCTTGCGATAATGAGACGTGCAAGAATACATTCCTGGACTTGAAGTAACGAGCCAGTGAGGCATGAGGCAGTATCAGTTTTTCAGCTCCTGTGAAGGGTTCAGCAGACAGGACTGCTGAAGTACACAAAATCCCTCTGCTGGGAAGAGAGGAGTAACTGAGATTTGCCCTTCAGAGGGATGTTTCCAATGACCAACATTCTCCTTCCAAGCACCCTTACCTGTAACTGGCAGTGAATTGCTGTAATGACAGCTTCCAGAGAAATGACCCTTGCAGGCTGGGCAACAGCAACTCCAACTGAAAAACCAAATATGGCTCTGGGCTCAATGCTCTTGGGAGAGAGTAATCAAAGATATGTGTAATTGAAAAGGGAGGACAGGCTATCTCAGGGTTTGAAAATCAAAGTAATATTCTATTAACCTGACATTTGTGAGTTTATATTGGAGAACTTTGGGTATTTTCCTCTGAATGTGGGTTCACATTTGTTTGAGATTCTGCTCAAGGTTGGCAGTATAGTCCATTCCTACAGAACATGAAAAGCAGCTGAAGAGTATATAACTATTTTTTCCTTGTCTTCTAATTCTAGCAATTGATTTAACTCAAATTTAGCTGTCTGAAAACACAGTCACAAATGCTGTCCTGTGTGGGTCACTCATGTGACCCCTTCTGAGAGCAGATGTATAACAGGCAATGTTTTGCAGTGATTCTTGGGCACTTTGGCCCAGATGATGACCCATGTCTTCTGTAGAGAGTGTCAGTGGCTTCCTGGAGGCTGGGGCTTGTAAGCATGTTATATGTGGTTTCCTTAAAAGCAAACTGGAATTCCTCCTTAATGGCTGTATTGACATGATGAGTATTAGTTCTCCCAGCTTCTCCATGAGACTCTTGAGGTTCATCCTGACCAATTGGGCCTGTTATTCCTTACATAAACAAAAGCTTCAGGATAGAATTATTTTTATGGTCACATTTTTTTGCAATGATTTTCCTTAAGTTCATAGCTTCAGTGGCATCTCCACAAAAATGTGCTGAATCTTGATATTGCCTACTTAATGGAGCAATGTGAGTGCATACATATGAAAATCCCACAATAAACGCCACATTTATTTGGATAACGTCTGAGAAAACATCTATTCACTCACATTGCTCCATTAAGTAGGTAATTGTAACATTCAGCACATTTTTGTGGAGATGCCACTGAAGCTGTGAACTTAAGGAAAATCATTGCAAAAAAATGTGACCATAAAAATAATTCTATCCTGAAGCTTTTTTATGTAAGCAATGACAGGCCCAGTGGTCAGGAAGAACCTCAAGAATATCATGGAGAAGCTGGGAGAACTAATACTCATCATGTCAATACAGCTGTTAAGCAGGAATTCCAGTTTCGTCTTTTAAGGAAACCACATAGAACATGTTTACTAGCTCCAGCCTCCAGGAAGCCACTGACACTCTCTACAGAAGACTTGGGTCATCATCTGCAAGAGCATTGAGCCCAGAGCCATATTTGGTTTTTCAGTTGGAGTTGCTGTTGCCCAGACTGCAAGGGTCATTTCTCTGGAAGCTGTCATTTCAGCCATTCACTGCCAGTTACAGATAAAGGTATTTGGAAGGGGAATATTGGTCATTGGAAACATCCCTCTGAAGGGCAAATCTCAGTTACTCCTCTCTTCCCAGTAGAGGGATTTTGTGTATTTCAGCAGTCCTTTCTGCTGAACCCTTCAGAGGAGCTTCAAACTGATGCTGCCTCAAGCCTCCCTGGCTCGTTACTTCAAGTCCAGGAATGTATTCTTGCATGTCTCATTATCACCAGGTACATAACATACCCCTGAGATGGAGCCAGCTTTTCAAGATGTCAAAGAGAACACCAGGAGTGTGTGGAGAGGGCCGGAGGACTTGAGCTGATCTAGCTCGATGGGAAAACAACTTCTGAGGATTTGCCACTGGATGATCCTGGGCCAAGAACATAAAGAATATTTTTGCTTTGACAGATTTCACAGCTGCAACAAAATGGAGAGTAGATTCTGTATGTGATGAAATGGTCGCAAGGCCACTCACGGAAAAACCAGGGAAACCTTGCATGAAGAATTCTCCACAAATGAATGAAGAATATACAGCAACTCCAACTGAAAAACCAAATATGGCTCTGGGCTCAAGGCTCTTGGGAGAGAGTAATCAAAGATATGTGGAATTAAAAAGAGAGGATGTGCTATCTCAGGGTTTGACTATCAAAGTAATATTCTATTAACCTGACATTCATGAGTTTATATTAGAGAACTCTGGGTATTTTCTTCTGAATGTCGGTTCACATTTGTTTTAGATTCCGCTCAAGTTTGGCAGTATAGTCCATTCCTACAGAACATGAAAAGCAGCTGAAGAGTATATAAATATTTTTCCTTGTCTTGTAATTCTAGCTATTGCTTTAACTCAAATTTAGCTGTCTGAAAACACAGTCACAAATGCCGTCCTGTGTGGGTCACTCATGTGACCCCTTCTGAGAGCAGATGTATAACAGGCAATGTTTTGCAGTGATTCTTGGGCACTTTGGCCAAGATGATGACCCAAGTCTTCTGTACAGAGTGTCAGTGGCTCCCTGGAGGCTGGGGCTAGTAAACATTTTCTATGTGGTTTCCTTAAAAGACAAAACTGGAATTCCTGCTTAATGGCTGTATTGACATGATGAGTATTAGTTCTCCCAGCTTCTCCATGAGATTCTTGAGGTTTTTCCTGACCACTGGGCCTGCCACTCCTTATATAAACAAAAGTTTAAGGATAGAATTATTTTTATGGTCACATTTTTTTGCAATGATTTTTCTGAAATTCACAGCTTGAGTGGCATCTCCATAAAAATGTCCTGAATCTTGATATTGCCTACTTAATGAAGCAATGTGAGTGGAATAGATGTTTTCTCAGATGTTATCCAAATAAATGTCAAATGGTTTACAGATGGGATCAGCTTGGTTGACAGCAATTTCATCTTTGTTAAGACATTAAATTATCTGAAAGAAAATAATGAGGTGTAAATCCCAGCTTTAACTATTAACGTCTTCCTCTTAAAATGATTTTCTAAAGTAATACAAATGATTATAATCTAATACAACAGGATACAGAACTATTAATACAGGTGATTGTGCTAATTCAAGACTAATAAAACATGGTTCTTCACCTGTTTTTCCTTAGAATCTATCACAATGATTTGCAAATTTTGGAGACTATTTTAAAATATAGACTGCTTTGTAACTCTTTGTGTTCTTACCTCTACTGGAAAAATTACTATTACAGTTGCAAGGGACAGCATTGTGTAGGGATATCAGTACGCAACAGTTCTGACAGAAGTGCTCCTCAGAAACTTTTCCTAAGAGATGTGATGTAGAGATGAGTGTGTGTTTTAGAGACAAAAACTGACAGTATAAAAATAATTATTTCCCTAAGTTGTGTATGCCCTGGGAAGTGAAGCTTATTTCAGGAGAGGAAGAGAGAGACAGACACATAACTTGGAGGAAAGTTTTACAAATTTAGCCTTCTTGAACATGAGCATCAATTGTGAACCTAAGATAATGACTATGACAGACAGGGGCATCTAACTAACAGAGAACACGTCATTGGAATTTTTTATGGAAGTCCCAAATTTATGAATCACTGTGAAACACATCACTTCTGTACTATTTTGCTTGTTCCTTCTTTCAAATAATGTGGAACCAGAAAGGATATTCAAGTCCCCTCTTTCCAATCTAATAGTGACTTATAATTCAGTGAAGATTTATTTATGGCAACTGTAACATTAAACATGGACACACATTCTTTAAGACCTCTTTGATTAACAGGTAGTGTCTACTTCATCTTCCCTTGCACCCAGGGTTTCAAACAATATCATTCTTTAAGTTTTACTTAACTTCAAGATCTCACCTCTCCAGTAATATCATCATAAATTTCCTTGAATGCCTTCAGTATCAGATTACAATCTGATAGTTCAGTTTTCACACAGACCACCTTATTAAAAAAGATCAGGGTGAGACCAAAGAATTTACAAGCTAACACATGCCTAGTGATGGAGATGGTGATGATACCATCATTTTATTAGTCCTGAGACTGGATTTGGAATACTAGGGAAGAGGCTCAGGCTTTGATCAGCTTAGAATGCCACTTTGGTGTGTATGAGGAAAGTCAGTGGGGAAGAGAAAATGAATAGGAGCAATATATATGAAAATGCTACAATGAAATCAATTTTATGCTAACCCAAAACACTTATTAAAATACACAAAGATGGAAACGATTAAAGCCAGAAGATCCTGGACAGATGTCCTACAAACGCTAAGGGAACAAGGATGCCAGCCCAGACTACTATATCCAGCAAAGCTTTCAATTACCATAGGTGGAGAAAACAAAATATTCCATGACAAAGCCAGATTTAAACAATACGTATCCATGAATCCAGCTCTACAGAAAATGCTAGAAGGAAAACCAGAGCCAAGGAAGATAACTACATTCACAAAGACACAGGCAATATATAATCACACTTTACAAAACACCAAAAGAAAAAGGGAGGAGAAACTACACAAAATAACTTCACTAACAATAAATCAAGCACAAGCAAGGATCACCAATCAATGGTCATTAATATCCCTCAATGTCAACGGCCTCAACTTGCCTATAAAAAGACACAGACTAGCAGAATGGATACGAAGACAGAACCCTTCCTTCTGCTGCAAACAAGAAACACATCTCAACATCAAAGACAGATGTTATCTCAGAGTAAAGGGTTGGGAAAAGATCTTCCAATCAAACGGTCCCAAGAAACAAGCGGGTGTAGCAATCCTAATATCTAACAAATTAGACTTCAAATTTAAAATCAATCAAAAGAGATGAAGGACACTTCATATTCATCAAAGGAAAAACACATCAAGACGAAGTCTCAATTTTAAACAACACAAATTGCAGAAACCCTACAAACTCATGGAGATTGAACAATGCACAATTGTACCATCCCTGGGTAAAGGAACAAATAAAAAAAGAAATTAAAGACTTCCTCGATTTCAATGAGAATGAAGACATAACATTCACAAACTTATGGGACACTTTGAAAGCAGTGCTGAGAGGAAAGTTTATAGCACTAAGTGCCCACATGAAAAAACTGGAGAACAGTCATGCTAGAGAATTAATAGCACAGCTGAATGTTCTAGAACAAAAAGAAGCAAACTCCCCAGGAGGAGCAGACGCCAGGAAATAATCAAATTGAGGGCTGAAATCAATCAAGTAGAAACCAGAAAAACACTGAGAAGAATCAATGAAACAAAGAGTTGGTTCTTTGAGAAAATCAACAAAATAGATAAACCTCTGTCCAAACTAACCAAAAGACAGAGGGAGAGCATGCTAATTAACAAAATCAGGGATGAAAAAGGGGACATAACAACAGACTCTGAGGAAATCCAGAGAATCATCAGGGCATACTTTGAAAATCTGTACTCCACAAAATTTGAAAATTTAAAGGAAATGGACAATTTCCTGGATAGATATCACTTGCCAAAACTAAATCAAGAACAGATAAACAATCTAAACAGACCTATAACCCCTAATGAAATAGAAGCAGTCATCTTCTTTCAGTCTCCCAAATAAAAAAGCCCAGACCCAGATGGCTTCAGTGCAGAATTCTACCAGAAATTCAAAGAAGAGCTAATTCCAATACTCCTCAAAGTATTCCACACAATAGAAGCAGGAGGCTCACTGCCAAACTCTTTCTACGAGGCTACAATTACCTTGATACCCAAGCCACACAAAGATACAGCTAAGAAAGAGAACTATAGACCAATTCCCTCATGAACATTGATGCAAAAATACTTAATAAAATACTCGCAAACCGGATTCAGGAACACATCAGAAAAATCATCCACCATGATCAAGTGGGCTACATCCCAGGAATGCAGGGATGGTTCAACATTAGAAAATCTATCAATGTAATCCACCATATTAACAATCTGCGAAAGAAAAACAACATGATCACATCACTGGATGCTGAAAAAGCCTTTGACAAAATCCAGCACCCCTTCATGATAAAGGTCCTAGAGAGATCAGGGATAACAGGAACGTACCTGAATATAATAAAAGCAATATACAGTAAACCAACAGCTAACATCAAACTAAATGGAGAGAAACTCAAAGCAATTCCTCTAAAATCAGGAACAAGACAAGGCTGTCCACTCTCTCCATATCTCTTCAATATTGTACTTGAAGTTCTAGCTACAGCAATAAGACAACAAAAGGAGATAAAGGGGATACAAATAGGAAAAGAAGAAGTCAAACTTTCACTATTTGCAGATGATATGATAGTTTACATAAGTGACCCAAAAAACTCCGCAAGGTTACTCCTAGAGCTGATAAACACCTTCAGCAAAGTGGCAGGATACAAGGTAAACTCAAAAAAATCAGTGTCCCTATTATATACAGATGATGAAGTGACTGAGAAAGACATCAGAGAAACATCACCCTTTACAATAGCCATAAACAGCATCAAGTATCTGGGGATAACGTTAACCAAGGAAATTAAAGACCTGTATATCAAGAACTTTGTGTATTTAAAGAAAGAAATCAAAGAAGATACCAGAAAATGGAAAGATCTCCCATGCTCTTGGTTTGGTAGGATCAACATAATAAAAATGGCAATCTTGCCAAAAGCAGTCTACAGATTCAATGCAATCCCTATCAAAATTCCATCACAATTCTTCAAGGACCTGGAAAGAACATTAATCAACTTTATATGGAAAAACAAAAGGCCCAGGATAGCTAAAACATCCCTATACAATAAAGGAACTTCAGGAGGCATCACCATACCTGACTTCAAGCTCTATTATAGAGCTATAGTCCTGAAAACAGCTTGGTATTGGCACAAAAATAGGCAGGTGGACCAATGGAACCGAATCAAAAGCTCTAATTTTAACCCACACACCTATGAACACTTGATTTTTGACAAAGAAGCTAAAACTGTACAATGGAAAAAGAAAGCATCCTCAACAGATGGTGCTGGCATAACTGGGTACTGGTATGCAGAAGACTGCAGATAGATCCATGTTTATCGCCTTGTACAAAACTTAAGTCCAAATGGATCAAAGATCTCAACATAAATCCAGCCACACTGAAACTTTTGGAAGAGAAAGTTGGAGATACTCTTCAACGTGTTGGTACAGGAGACCACTTCCTAAACATAACACCAGTGGCACAGGCACTGAGATCGACAAATGGGACCTTCTGAAACTGAAAAGCTCCTGTAAGACAAAGGACACAGTCAAAAAGACAAAAAGGCAAGCCACAGAATGGGAAAAGATATTCACTAACCCTACATCTGACAGAGGGCTAATCTCCAAAATTTACAAAGAACTCAAGAAACAAGTCTCCAAAACACCAAAGGATCCAATTAAAAGGTGGGGTACAGAGCTAAATAGAGAATTCTTAGTAGAGGAGGCTAAAATGGCCAAGAGACACTTAAGAAAGTGCTCAACATCCTTAGCCATCAGGGAAATGCAAATCAAAACAACTCTGAGATACCATCTTACTCCTGTCAGAATGGCTAAAATCAAAAACACCGAAGACAATTTATGCTGGAGAGGATGTGGAGAGAGAGGAACACTCCTCCACTGCTGGTGGGAGTTCCGACTCATACAGCCTCTTTGGAAATCAGTATGGAGATTCCTCAGGAAAATGGGAATTAATCTACCACTAGACCCAGCAATTCCACTCTTAGGCATGTATCCAAATGAGGCAAGTTCATACAACAAGGGCATCTGCTCCACTATGTTCATAGCATCATTATTTGTAATAGCCAGAACCTGGAAGCAACCTAGATGCCCCTCAACTGAAGAGTGGATAGAGAAAATGTGGTACATTTACACAATGGAGTATTACTCAGCAGAAAAAAACAAAGGAATCTTGAAATTCGCAGGGAAATGGATAGCACTGGAAGAAACCATCCTGAGTGAGGTAACCCAGTCGCAAAAAGACAAACATGGTATGTACTCACTCATATATGGATTTTAGACATGGATCAGGATAGTGCCAGTCTGCACTTCCACTGGTAGAGAGTCTGGGAAACAGGAAAGAACCTAAAACATAGGCATATATGCATAGTACCCAAGAGAAGAGGATGGAGACAAGATCCCCTGAATGGATGGGGAACACGGCGAGTGGTGGTGGGGGGAGTGGGACCTGGGAAGAAGAGAGGGGGTGAAGAGGAAGAGAGTTGGTCATGGGGGAACAGGAAGTTGATGGGGTGGGGGTAGAATAGGGGGAAGAGGGAATCATAGGATCGAATATATATCAGGCACCAGAGCGACCTCGAGTGATCTAAAGGGATAACACCAACTGGCAAGCTAAGCAATAGTGGAGAGACCACCTCGAATGCCCATTCCTGATAATGAACTTGATGTCTATAACCATCCGGGAGCCTTTATCCTGTGACTGATGGAAGCAGAGGCAAACACACAATCACTGAACTGAACCCAGTGACAGAGAGAGAGGAGGGATGAGCAAATTGGCAAAGAATGGGCTGGCAAAACCAGCAGAGACAGCTGATCTGAACAGGGGAGAGCTCTTGGACCCCAGACTGACAGTGGGGAGGCCAGCATGGGACTGATCTGGACCCCCAAATGTGAGTGTCAGCGAGAAGGCTTGGGCAACCTACGGGGCCCTGAGCTGTGGATCAGTGTCTATCCCTGGTATACAAACAGTCTTCGTGTGCCTATAGCACAAAGAGGGATGCTCTCTCAGCCTGGACTCTTAGGGGAGTGCCTGGACCCTACCCAGAGTAAAATGACAGACTTTAGATATCCCCTATGTGGAAGGATTTGGCAATAGGGTGGGAGGGTGGGGGGAAGGGGAGTGCGGGAGGAGGGGAGGGAGAGGGAACTGGGATTGACATGTAAAACAAGCTATTTAAAATTAAAATAAAAAATGATAAAAAATATAGAAAGACTTCCCCTTTCATGGAGATGTATAATCTCACCGAACTTCCCCACAGTGGAAATAATCTCTTGACTTCCATATTTTCTCTATCTTTTTGGTAAATTCATTTGTAGCCAGTCACATAGAATATTCCTCATTTTGGTGAGCCAGATGGGGCACTGTTAAAGGTGTTGTTGTTTAAACAAAAGACAGATGACCATAGTTCTACAACTCAGATTAGCTGCTAATCTTACTTGATTTGTTTCTAGAAATCTAACCTAAAGATACAACACAGTGTGTGCAAGAGACAAACAAAAGTCTCTAAGAATGGGTACAGGACAGCCCCCATGACAGAATAGATGAGAACATGGAGCAGGATATAGAAATATTAGGTCTGTCTGATCTACTACAAAAACTACACTAGTCCCAGACTCCTCCCCTTTGCCTATGAGTTTTCTTTAGAGATCCAGTCTCCAGGATTAATCTGTCTGCAAGTAAACAGGATGTCTTTTTTTCCTGCTCTCCCAAGCCCCCTCCCTTGTGAGATAAGGATGGGGCATGGTTGCCCATGCAAGCCCTGTCTTCCCTTTGCTCTTGCCTCCTCCTGCCCTTGTGCTGAATTGCACAAGGTGAGATGTAACTAGGAAGAGGCATCTAGTTACCCCTACCTGCTTCCTGATGACTCCATCTTCCTCTCCTCCCTATTCAGTATTCACAATTAGACAGCAAAGTCCTTTGTTCAAATTGAAAAGAAAAAATAAAATAAAAAAGGATAGGCTGAGCCCACAGAGTAGCATTGGGCATTGGGTGAGGGATGAGAATAGAAGGTCTCCTGATGATTGCCGCCTATGCCACATAGTTCATGTCAAGATACCTGCTGTGGATCATGTGTGTGACAGCACTATTAGAAGGAAAGGTGACCCACAACAGGATGGATAAATCTCAAAGTGGTCTGCCTGAAACTCATACATGTGAGCAACACTGAATGGATTCAAGTTGCAGTGTTTGCCCACAAGGCACTGTGAACACAACACAACTTTCCAGTTTCCATGAATTAGACCCAGTCTCCCTGTACTGACTCATATAGAGAAACGCTAAGTGCTTTAGTATAGGCTGGGCACTGACTTTGTCCGATTTAATCTGAAGCAATAGGATGTCTGAGACACTGAAGAATTAGTTGCCACTCAATAAACCCATTAAGAGATCTTGTAAAAAATAATTCAAAGATGTTGAAGAACTTCATGCAGTTTTATTTGTTATTTAACCCTGGAGGTTTGTGATCTCTGCTGAGCAGGGTGGGCCTCCAGCCTGAAATGTTCTCCCTCTCAGCCGCATGATAGCTAGATTGTACAGGAATGGGCTGCCACATATGTCAAAGGAGCATGATCATTTTTTTCAACTTAGGAAATAAACCTCTTTTTTCCTGAACCTATTAAGGGGAAAAGGCCTTCAGAAACTTTTGGATCCTATCACATTCATTCACTTTTTGTTTGCTGTGGTCCAATTTTATGACTCTGAAATATGTAGCCTCTTATCCTTCTTTTTAAAAACAACAAAAAGAGAAGATGAAAACTCACTAGCTTCAATTTTAAAGTAAACA
>NW_024434959.1:0-45378 GCF_017639785.1 Mesocricetus auratus | reverse complement strand
AGAAACAGAAATGCAGGCCGTTTCCAGCTCAGGTTACATTAGACATTGAGGACCGTGTGCTATAAGCAACTCAGGAAAAGAAAGACCAGATGCCCAGCTGTTTGTACTCAAAGAATGCATGTGCTGCCTTCATTGCCAGGAGAGCGTGTTTGTGTGTGTGTAACTTTATTGCAAGTGCTAAGAGGTCTCTCTCTTGTAGGAGGTAGCAGTCTTATATATACAGGCTTACAGCACAGGGCAAAAAAATCCAAGTAGAAGAGAGACTGTTTTCCTCGTGCTAGATGTTTATGTCAGTGGGGCAATGCGGGGGCAGTAAACCAGGACTAGAAACATGATGCACCTGTGGCTATCAGCTGACAAACAACTCAGAGATCCTGTGGGGGCTAGGCCCCAAAATTTATAGAATGGTTAACAACAATACCCTCTTTTGGAAATAGTTTTGTTTTCAGCTATTTACAAGGGCGAGTGCTTTTTCCCCTGTGGTCTTCAGTTGTTCCTCTTCAAGCTGCTACAAAGCAGCAAGGCTAGAGAGATGCACAACAGGGAGTTTGGCAGGACATTTTGAGACCAAAATGCTTGGGTCTATGGAAAATCTCACCTCTCGAGCCAACTTCACTGAGTTTACATAGCACATGACAATTTACTAACAAACGGCATTCATCCCACTGTAAAAGTGAAGAAAATACCTGTTTCTGAAGCATCAGAGAAGGGAAAGAAAAGGAGTGTGCTTGCTTGCTGTGCTGCTTACTGACAAAGGGGACTCAGGGGAGGCAATGATCAACCCCTGAGAGTATTATCAGGGAAGAATCTGGATTTTGAATGGTAAATCTCTGACAACTTTGTATTTTATAAGATTATACCACATAGCTTCAAAAATCCATGATCCAAGAGGATCAAGTCGAGAAAAATTTTCTGCCTTTACCCATGTGTAGATCAGCAAAAGAAACACAACCTAAGCAGAGCCAAAGAAACACACTTTGGCCCTGCAACCAGAACCAAAGAAATGCACCCTGACCCTGAAACCAGTGCCAAAGGAAAGCAGTTTGCCCCTGGAATCAGAGTCAGCGAAAGAAATGCACCCTGACCCTAACACTAGAGCCAAAAGTCTAAAAAGGACCAGAGAAAGTAACACAGTTTCATCCTAAAATCAGAGCCAAATCTGACCCTAACCCTGTACAGAAAATTAGTCAATCTCTGAGCAGGAGATTGAAATCTGACCAAACCCTATCTTGGAAACACTTCCCTGGCACCCAAGAATCCCTATATAAACCCTGTGTCTCTTCAGTTGGTGACTGCTCCTACTACCCAGCTGTCCTCTGCAACTCTGGCAGATGCAGCCACTCTCCTGGATTCTTCCTTCCCAATAAACACCTTGGATGAGCTTTGGGTGAAGAACTTTTGGGGCAGAGAAGAGACAACCCAGGGCAGAGCAGAATAAAAAGGGCTGTTAACACTTTTGCCAGGGAAAACTTCCCTTGGCAGAGCTCTATCCCACTCTTCCGGAAGCAGAGCTGAACTGTAGCAACTTGCCCTGGAAACCCTCTCTTCCTGGAGCAAAACTGCTACACTGGGCAAACATCCCCAGCTAGAAGACCCTCTCCTGCCAGAGCAGAGCAGACACACTGGGGAAGCCTTTCCCCGAGGCAGGGCTGTAAGCTGCTATGCTTTCTGCGACCTGTGGTAGTCCGTGACTCCCAAGCTCCAGGATACCTTTCCATCTAAGCTGCGTAACACTTAGTATTCTTTGACTCCCTCGTGCCAGAATACCTGTCCCATCCAATCCGTATGAAATGCCTACACCATGCAACTTAATACACTCTAGCTATGTTTGGAGGGGTGAAGGTCAAACTTCTTGAAGGCATATACCTACAATCAGTGTGTCTACACCTGTAAGTAGTCATGCTGTGGAACCTGCTGAAATAACGCATTTTCACCTACAAAGATACAACAATATGATTGATATTCCCTCAATAGTCCATTAGTTTAAGTTTAGGTCAGGCTTATCTTTAAAAAACCATTAGGCATTATTAAGGTAAAAATTTTTCCCTTTGAAAGACCTGAGGTTTTCAGGCTTCAGGCTGAATACCCCGGTGACATCCCGAGCTCAGTAACCAGACGGTTGGATGCAAACCGCAAGAGGTGTGTTGTTTACACAGGCATTTGTGGGCAATTCATCAGCCTTAGTTAATTGAGCTTGCTGGGGCTTTAGGACAGTTTTCTTTTTGTATACATAATTTTGGCAAGCAAACAATATAGGTATTGTAAAAAGCAGAGCCACTGCAGGTGCAGATCTGGGCAAGCAATAGGGGATTGTAAGAAGTGCGGGCATAACTCATCCTTCCTGGAGAAACCACAAGGTTAAGATTAAATTTATCTTAACAGCCTGCTAGTATCCTGAATCAGCACTCTGGACCAGATGTTCTTTTCAATTCGACCTTGTTCCCTGTTTAGGGAAAGGGACCTTGGGGAATTTTCCAATGAGGCAACCTTTTGAATCTCAAAACGGGGGGTTGTATTGAGGTTGTTCACCTTATCCTGTGTTCATTATCTTGTTAGAAACCACAAGGGAAGGGGAGGCCTGGTGGTCTCTCAGACAGAACCCTTAGAACCCTGTTCACGTCCTTCTCTCATTAGAGACCACTAGGGACACAGGCTGCAGACACTAGTCACTCTTAACCTCCCACAGTGACCTTGATAAATACTTTCAGAAGAATGCTGCTGCTCAAATTGCTTTCCAATTTTCATGCAGCCTTGGACTTCAATTCATAACATGCTACCATGGCATTTATTGTGGGACTCCCTCTCTCAATTAATCTAATCTAGATGTCTCTCTCACAAAGGCTAGAGGCTTGTCTCCTCAATGACTCCAGATCCTTTTAAATTGAGCTGATTCAAAAGCACAAAAATTATATCAGCCAAGAAATTAATTTTAGAAGGCCAGAATCACCAAGCCTGCATTTTTCAGTGCTAATAAATTAATGGATCCAGACAATTATTCCTAATTACTATTCACAGTGCAACACATTTTAAACATCTGACAGAATTACATCACCTATGCACTACTTGTTCCACATATGCCCGCTGGTTGGGACTCTTAAACTTATAAACCACATCTCAAAAATTTAGGAAACAAACTGATAAAAGACCATGTGTGCTCAAAAGCCTGCTCTGATCCTCTTCGTGCTGTGGGCAAGGGCCTCTGGACCAGCACACAGGCTACTTCCTACTGGAGCCAAGGAGGAGGCAGAAGTGCTGCTCCTTGTAGTTCTGGAGACAACTGGAAGTTGTTCTGTGACCATGACTTCTGACCTTCCTTGGGCAAAATCAGAAGTGGAGCACCTTGGACCCCTGAAGAGGTGGATGAGAATGCTTCAGACTGTGGTGGCCATGGAGGTGATGTTGGGTCTTGCTACCCTGCTGTTCTTCGGCATCAAGTGCACCCCGAGTGCACAAGGATTAAGTAATTTTCAGTCAATAACACCCAATATTTTAGTTAAATCCTAAATGACACTCAATTCATGTGTGACTGTGGTTATGTCTATGTTTTCATGTACACATGGATGACTTTTTGGCTTGTAATAGAATGAATTTTACAGGTCTATAAATCATTGGGTTCAACCCCTGTGTGTAGACTTACAGAATTTAATGCTATCCATAAGAGTTTTATACTGTGGTCTTTATTTGCTTTTGACCCATCTGACTACATAAAGTTGATGAAGTTAGATTTGATTAATTTTGATAGTATGTTTGGGTGGTAATCCTGTGCTCTATGTCTAATATCCACTTAGGGGTGAGTACAGGGCAGGTTTGTCTGTATGTGACTGGGTTACCGCACTTAGGATAGTTTCTTCTAGTTCAATCCATTTGTCTCTGTATTTCAAGATTTCCTTGTTTTCCACTGAGTAGTGTAAATGTACCATATTTCTTTATCCAATTTTCATTTGAGAGGTATCTAGGTTGTCTCCGGGTTCTTGTTATTATAAATAATGCTGCTATGAACCTAGGTGAACAGATGTCCTTGTAGTATATATGTGCATCCCTTGGGTATATGCCTAAGAATGGAGCTGCTAGATCTTGAGGTAGACTGATTCCCATTTTCCTGAGAAACTGCCATACGGGTCTCTAAAGAGGCTGTACAAATTTGCACTCCCACCAACAATGGAGGAGTGTTCCCCTTTCTACACATCCTCTCCAGCATTAAAAAAGACTATATTATATGTGGTAATGCATGGATTATTATGTTAATAACAAAGAGCTCACATAGAGTCATAGGAAAAATATTTATATCCCCATAGGAAATATGAATCATTGTGTTAAATGTGCTAACACTCTGATGAATCCATTAGTCCCCTTTGAAGGAGGGCTTGCTGCTGAATGTCAGGCAGGGAAGGGCAGTGTGAAATGCTGAAAGCAGCCAGGACTGTCTTGCTCTGTGACTGACAGTCACTGTAGGGTCAGGATAATCCATGAGCCATCCACCTCATTCCTCCCAATCAGTCCTTAACTCAGAGTTTCTCAACCTGATGGCTGTGACCTCATTGGCAAACCTGTCACTTCAAAATTACTTATATAAGGTTCATGCCATTACACAATTACACTTATGAATTAACAACAAAAATAATTTAACATTTGAGGATCAGCACAACATGAGAAATTCTACTAAATTTCAAAACATGGGGGGAAAATGAGAACCAATGCTATAAAATATGAGAAAGAAATTGTGTGGCATGGTAGAAATTACCAGGTATCTTAGCTGGGCACTCTCCCAGCCCTGCTCCTTACCAGATGCTGGAGAACACAGAAGTGATGCTGTCTTTGAGTTACCAGAAATACCCCTTGATCATTGACTTCTCTAGTGCTCTATAGCAGTCTGTGCAATGGTCTTGTCAATAATGTGGAATCTCAACCAAAGCAGGAAGTTTTATAAACACAGTAATATGTTAAATACGTTCATGAAAAGACAGAGAAGTTGGTCATTTTATAAGTAAAATGTGTATTTTATATAAATAAGTAGAATATAAAAACAAATGAAACAAATATTAAATGCAAATGAAAAGAACAAATGTAAAGTTTTTCTTAGCCATGAATGGCTTCTGTTTGAAAGGACATTTGCTGCTCTTTGCAGCTGTCACACTAGTTACAAATCCATAGATCAAGTAGACTGGAGCGGGCTGGGAAGCCCACACCATCCTCTATGCACCAGACATGCCCTGTCATGCCATGCACAGCACACACCTTGTCTGAAACTCACATGGACACACTTTCCTTACAATGAGGAAAACTCTTAAATCACAATAGCAGGTAATAGATTAAATAGTAGTCATGTAAAAACAGAAAATCAAGGGTCTATGGAGCAAGGCATTAAAGACATGCTCTTAAAATACAGCAAAATAGACAAACTACAAACAGATGACACATTGTTTGAGACTGGGTAAACAACAGATATATACATTCAGGTAAAAGTTTTCAATGAGGAGTTCCACTGGAAAGGAATTGTCTTCCATCATGAATGACTTTTTTGATTTTTTCTTTCCTTTTGATTCAGTGCTTCTGAATTTACGTAAAGATGCAATGGTGGTCAACAGATTTATTTTCTAAAATTCAGGGATTTTTAAGTTAAATGTTGTGGGTGTGTGTATGCATGGGTTCACTCATGCCAGGGCATATATGTGGAGGTCAAAGGCCAACTTGCTAAAGTCAGTTCTCTCCTTCCACTAAGTGGGTGCTGGGAACTGAACTCAGGTTGTAAGATTTGGTGATAAGTGCTTAAATTTTATCATGCTCAGAGACCTTGACTCAAAGATGTGACATTCATATTCCAGTTGGAGGGCTTGTATTGTATCTCAGAAAGAAATCATGCCCAGTATTGTTTGGGGTATTGTTGATGCACATTTAAGTATAAAATATTTCAAACTCTTTCCATCCCCATGTCAGATTTTTGTTGAAATATTTCCTAGAGGAATGGTGGGTATGGGAAAATTAATATAAGTATCAAAACCACAAAGTGAATTACCATTACAAAAAAATTATTAAAGACTTAAATTGCCGGGTAGTGGTGGTGCACGCCTTTAATCCTAGCACTTGGGAGGCAGAAGCAGGCAGATCTCTGTAAGTTCAAGGCCAGGCTGGACTGACAGCCTCCAAAGCAATACAGAGAAACCCTGTCTCGTAAAACCAAAAAAAAAAGACTTAAATCGTAATAGATGCTTTCAATTATTTTAATTCTAAAGTTTCTCATTAGGGCATATGAGACAGAAAAATCAGTTTGTTTTGTCAATTTGAAAATGCTTTTGTGAGTTCCTGTTTCCCCTTCAGCAAACAATTTAATCTTCACAAATATGTTGACTTTCTTTGAAGGCAAAAGAACAGAGATGAATATATATATATCAAATACACTAATATGATAGAATATAATATGATTATGTGCAAACTTGGAAAATGTTTTAAGGATTGACACTTTTTTCATACTAGAGTTTCTCCTCACCCAGAATATGTATGCTTGTGTGAGACTTTCAATACAGCTGTGGCACACCCTTGAGGGTATCATGAAGACAAAGGTCACTTTGGGAAAGGGACTTTCATGTAACCTGGGGCATGTCATTATGGATATACAGTTTAGCTGAGAGTCACAGCAGTGCTCTGGTCTCTGTGCCCACCAGTCTTGTGGTTACAGATACCTGCCACCATGTCTAACTTTCTAAGTTGGCACAGATGATCTGAACTCAGGGACTGACAATCGTGTACTCCTTTCAATTCTCTAGTCTTGATCTTTGTGTAGATTACTCCACCATGTGTTACGCATTGACTTGGAGCACCATATTAACTGTTAGGTAAACAATCATCAGAGGCTTACCTGGTGGGTCTTTAACTGGTATCCTAAAAGGTGTGCTATGACAAATATCAGTGAGCAGACTCTTAGATTTGTCTCTGTGGCACCAATGAACACTTTCTTATCCAGGGTGAACTTCATAGAAGCTCATGGGTAAAAATGCCAAGAGACATTCATTGGATAAGTCTTTGTATGTGTGCTTTTGTGTATGTGAGTGGTGTGCCTGTGTGTGTCTAGATGTTGGTAGCAGAGATAGGAACAATAATACACTTGATGAGAGGTGTGCTCACCTTAAATTGACTGAATCCATCTATTGTCATTTTGGATATTTTGGAGAGTTACTTTTAGTGTGTGATTTGGTGACGTTTGATTAATATTCCTATATGAACACCACTTTTACCAGTGTTAACCAGGAAGTCCTCTTCCTGTACACTTCTTATTACTTCATTTGCTGTCTTCTATAATGTTTCCCAGAAAGTTTACATACCTAATTTTCATACTTGTTATTTATGATGTATATATTTATGTTTTAGATCGATCTTATTTTAGCATCAATCCCCCATTCCCTTGCCCTCCCATGCCCCCTGCCAATATCCCAAGGATGGTGAGCTCTTCCATGGAGGATCATCAAAATCTGTCACATCATTTGGGAGAGGGCTTAGACCTCTTTTGTGTATCTAGTTTGTGATAGAATCACTCAACTGGGAATGGGCTCCCAAGGCCCAATTGTCCTCTAAGGATAAACACTGCCGCCAGTGTTAGAGGTCCTTTAGTCTGTCCAGTCCTCATAGCAGGCACCCAAATTCAGAGGGCTTGCTTAGATCCAATGCATGTTTCACCAACTTTACAACTAGGGTCTCCTTACTCTTACTAGATCAGACCGACTCTTTCTGTGTTTTTTTACAGCACAGTATTGGCTCCTTTGCTCATCCCTCCTTCCTCTGTACAACTGGATTCCAGGAGGATGGCTCAATGGTTAGCTGCTTATGCTAACTTCTGCTTCAATCAGCTACTGGATGAAGGCTCGAGGAATGACAACCAAGAAATCATCAATGGGGAGAAGGGGAATGGGAGGAGAACAGCAGAGATCAGGAGGACTGAGATGGGGTAGAAATACAGGAGGGCAAAAAGATGCCTCAATAGAGGGAGCCAGTATAGGCTTGGAGAAAGGTCTGGCACTTGTTTGGGGATCCACAGAGATGACCCCAACTAAGAATCTAGGCAGTGTGGAGAGGCTGGCTTTGATGCCCTTACCTATAATTATATTTTTCTTGGATGTTATGAGATATCTTAAGTGTCTCTGTGTGAGTGTCTGTGTGTGTCTGTGTATGTTTGTGTGTGTGTGTGTATGTGTTTGTATATGTATCTTTTAAGGGTACAGGTATTAAAAGTCATTGTTATTCAAAATCTCTACAAGTATATGACAAAGGTGAGTAGACCTAGATCAGTGTCAATTGTCTTCTATGGAGTATTTTTTGTCACAGCATCTTCTGGGACCTAGATCATGTACATGAGGTATATCTGCACAGAGATCATGGAATTCTGTGCACAGATTTTGATTAAAGGTACACCAAACTGCCAGGTCAGAACTTATTGTGGTCTCAAGTCCTCATATTGATTTGACAAATATTTTGGCTAGATTGTCCTTACATTGTCCTATGGTGAGGAATGGCGGTGGAAGCAAGTTTAATGGCTATTTCTGAACACAATATCTGTGAGTCTTCTCTCCTCTACAGAACAGATGGTTCATTGGTCCTAAGAAATCAATCCCCTGATGCACATCTGTGAAATAAGAAGTAACAAATGGCATCAGAGTATGATTTTTTGGGCTGTGCAGTTTGTAAGAGTCATGAAATCCTAGAGGTAAGTAAGAAACTTTAAACATACAAAACACATATACACATATACACACATCCATATAGCTGTAGGTCACAGTCTGGGGTCAGAACAGTTTTACATTTTTACTGCCTTTTTTTAATAATGATGCCCACATTCCCAGATATTAATAAACATTTGTTTTCATTTATACAGGGTTGTTTATTGATACAATTTTTTTATATTTTATTTTCCAGTTTAAATTTAGATAAGAAACGAGGTTGCTTCACAAGTCAGTTCAAGGTCCCTCTCCCATTCCCTACCCTCCTCCCGTGCCCTCCCCCCAACTCCACCCCCATTATCCCCTCATTCCCCCAGGGAGGGTGAGGCCCTCCATGGGGGTGTCCATAGTCTGTCATTTTATATAGGGCAGGGCCTAGACCCTTCCCCAAGAGTTCAGGGTGAGAGTGATCCTCACATTGTTCTATGGGAGTCCAAAGTCCGTGTGTATACTTGGGATGGGTACTGATCCGCTGCCCAAGGCTCAATAGATTCCCTAGGCCTCCTCACTGACACCCAGATTCAGGGGGTCTTCATCAGTCCCATGCTGGATTCCCAGGCTGATGCCTGGGATTCAAGAGTTAACCTTTGTCTGGTCAGCTGTTTCTGGGGGTTAAACCAGCCCAGTCTTAATCCCTTTGATCATCAGTCCTCCCTCTCTGTTACTGGCTTTCTTGAGTTCAGCTCAGTACTTAACCAAGGGAGTCTGCCTCTTCTTTGATCAGCCACCAAATGAAGTTTCTGTTTCCCAGACTCTCTGACCATAGGATTGTAGGCTGGCACTCCCCAGATCTAGGTCTAAAATCCATATATGAGAGAGTACATGCCATGTTTCTCTTTTTGTGACTGGGTTACCTCACTCAGGATGGTTTCTTCTAGTGTCATCCATTTGCCTGCGAATCTCATGATTCCATTATTTTTTTCTGCTGAATAGTACTCCATTGTGTAGATGTACCACATTTTCTCTATACACTCTTCGGTTGAGGGACATCTAGGTTGCTTCCAAGTTCTGGCTATTAAAAATAAAGCTGCTATGAACATAGTGGAACAGACACCCTTGTTGTATGAATGGGCATCTTTCTGATATATGCCTAAGAGTGGAGTTGCTGGGTCTTGTGGTAGGTTTATTCCCATTTTTCTGAGGAATCTCCATACTGATTTCCAAAGTGGCTGAACCAGTTGGCACTCCCACCAGCAATGGAGGAGTGTCCCCCTTTCACCACATCCTCTCCAGCATAAATTGTCATTGGTGTTTTTGATTTTAGCCATTCTGACAGGAGTGAGATGGTATCTCAGAGTTGTTTTGATTTGCATTTCCAGGATGGCTAAGGATGTTGAGCACTTTCTCAAGTGCCTCTCAGCCATTTTAGACTCCTCTATTGAAAACTTTCTATTTAGTTCTGCAGCCCACTTTTAATAGGGTCCTTGGTGTTTTGGAGACTTGCTTCTTGAGTTCTTTGTAAATTTTGGAGATCAACCCTCTGTCAGATGTGGAATTAGTGAATATTTTTTCCCATTCTGTGGGCTGCCATTTTGTCTTGCTGCCTGTGGCCTTTGCCTTACAGAAGCTTCTCAGTTTCAGTAGGTCCCATTTATTAATTATTGATCTCACTGTCTGTGCTACTGGTGTTATGTTCAGGAAGCTGTCTCCTGTACCAATTCGTTCAAGGGTGCCACCCACTTTCTCTTCTAAGAGGTTCAGTGTGGCTGGATTTATGTTGAGGTCTTTGATCCATTTGGACTTCAGTTTTTTGCATGGCGATAAACATGGATCGATCCGCATTCTTCTACATGCCAGTCTCCAATTATGCCAGCACCATTTGTTGAAGATGCTTTCTTTATTCCATTGTATATTTTTCATTTCATATGGGGCAGGGCCTAGACCCTTCCCCAAGAGTTCAGGGTGAGAGTGCACCTCACATTGTTCTATGGGAGTCCAGAGACCGTGTGTATACTTGGGATGGGTACTGATCTGCTGTCCAAGGCTCAATAGAATACTTAGGCCTCCTCACTGACACCCAGATTCAGGGGGTCTTGATCAGTCCCATGCTGGATTCCCAGGCTGATGCCTGGGATTCAAGAGTTAACCTTTGTCTGGTCAGCTGTTTCTGGGGGTTCAACCAGCCCAGTCTTAATCCCTTTGATCATCAGTCCTCCCTCTCTGATACTGGCTTTCTTGAGTTCAGCTCAGTACTTAACCAGCCAGTAAATGAAGTTTCTGTTTCCCAGACTCTCTGGCAATAGGATTGTAGGCTGGCACTCCCCAGATCTATGTCTAAAATCCATATATGAGAGAGTACATGCCATGTTTCTCTTTTTGTGACTGGGTTACCTCACTCAGGATGGTTTCTTCTAGTGTCATCCATTTGCCTGCGAATCTCATGATTCCTTTATTTTTTTCTGCTGAATAGTACTCCATTGTGTAGATGTACCACAATTTCTTTATCCATTCTTCGGGTGAGGGACATCTAGGTTGCTTCCAAGTTCTGGCTATTACAAATAAAGCTGCTATGAACATAGTGGAACAGACATCTTTGTTATATGAATGGGCATCTTTTGGATATATGCCTAAGAGTGCAGTTGCTGGGTCTTGTGGTAGGTTTATTCCCATTTTTCTGAGGAATCTCCATACTGATTTCCAAAGTGGCTGAACCAGTTGGCACTCCCACCAGCAATGGAGGAGTGTCCCCCTTTCACCACATCCTCTCCAGCATAAATTGTCATTGGTGTTTTTGATTTTAGCCATTCTGACAGGAGTGAGATGGTATCTGAGATTGTTTTGATTTGCATTTCCCGGATGGCTAAGGATGTTGAGCACTTTCTCAAGTGCCTCTCAACCATTTTAGACTCCTCTATTGGAAACTCTCTATTTAGTTCTGCAGCCCACTTCTTAATTGGGTCCTTTGCTGTTTTCGAGACTTGCTTCTTGAGTTCTTTGTAAATTTTGGAGATCAACCCTCTGTCAGATGTGGGATTAGTGAATATTTTTTCCCATTCTGTGGGCTGCCTTTTGTCTTGCTGACTGTGTCCTTTGCCTTACAGAAGCTTCTCAGTTTCAGTAGGTCCCATTTATTAATTGTTGATCTCACTGTCTGTGCTACTGGTGTTATGTTCAGGAAGCTGTCTCCTGTACCAATTCGTTCAAGGGTACCACCCACTTTCTCTTCTAAGAGGTTCAGTGTGGCTGTATTTATGTTGAGGTCTTTGATCCATTTGGACTTAAGTTTTGTGCATGGCGATAAACATGGATCGATCCGCATTCTTCTACATGCCAGTCTCCAATTATGCCAGCACCATTTGTTGAAGATGCTTTCTTTATTCCATTGTATATTTTTAGGTTCTTTGTCAAAGATCAGATGTTCGTACGTGTGTGGGTTAATACCCGGGTTTTCAATTCGATTCCATTGGTCTACCTGTCTATTTTTGTGCCAATACCAAGCTGTTTTCAGGACTATAGCTCTGTAATAGAGCTTGAGGTCAGGGATGGTGATGCCTCAGGACGTTGCCTTGTTGAACAGGGTTGTTTTGGCTATCCTGGGTCTTTTGTTTTTCCATACAAAATTGATTATTGTTCTTTCAAGGTCTGTGAAGAATTGTGCTGGGATTTTAATGGGGATTGCCTTGAATCTGTAGATTGCTTTTGGCAGGATTGCCATTTTTACTACATTGACACTACCTATCCAAGAGCATGGGAGATCTTTTGATTTTCTGAGGGCTTCTTTTAATTTCTTTCTTGAAAGATTCAAAGTTCTTACGATACAGGTCTTTCACTTGTTTGGTTAGCGTTACCCCAAGGTATTTTATGTTGTTTGTGGCAATTGTAAAGGGTGATGTTTCTCTGATTTCTCTTTCAGCCCTTTTATCATCTGTATATAGTAGGGCTACTGATTTTCTTGAGTTGATCTTGTAGCCTGCCACTTTGCTGAAGGTGTTAATCAGCTGTAAGAGTTTCCTGGTAGAGTTCTTTGGGTCATTGATGTAAACTATCATATCGTCTGCAAACAGTGAAAGTTTGACCTCTTCCTTCCCAATTTGTATCCCCTTGATCCCCCTTTGTTGTCGTTTGGCAATAGCTAGAAAGTCAAGTACCATGTTGAAAAGGTATAGCGAGAGTGGACAGCCTTGTCTTGTTCCTGATTTTAGAGGAATTGCGTTGAGTTTCTGTCCATTTAGTTTGATGTTGGCTGTTGGCTTACTCTATATAGCTTTTATATGTTTAAGTATGTCCCTGTTATCCCAGATCTCTCCAAGACCTTTATCATGAAGAGGTGTTGGATTTTGTCAAAGGCTTTTTCAGCATCTAGTGAGATGATCATGTTATTTTTCTTTTTCAGCTTGTTTATATGGTGGATTACGTTGATGGATTTTCGCATGTTGAACCATCCCTGCATCCCTGGGATGAAACCTACTTGATCGTGGTGAATGATTGTTTTGATGTGTTCTTGGATCCGATTTGCCAGTATGTTATTGAGTATTTTTGCATCAATGTTCATGAGGGATATTGGTCTCAAGTTCTCTTTCTTAGATGTATCTTTGTGTGGCTTGGGGATCAAGGTTATTGAAGCCTCATAGAAAGAGTTTGGCAAAGACCCTTCTGCTTCTATTGTGTGGAACACTTTGAGAAAAATTGGTATAAGCTGTTCTTTGAATTTCTGGTAGAATTCTGCACTGAGGCCATCTGGACCTGGACTTTTTTGGTTGGGAGATTTTGATGACATGCTTCTATTTCCATAGGGGTTATAGGTCTATTTAAATTGCTTATCTGTTCTTGATTTAGTTTTGGCAAGTGATAGCTATCCAGGAAGTCATCCATTTCCTTTAAATTTTCGAATTTTGTGGAGTACAGGTTTTCAAAGTATAACCTAATGATTCTCTGGATTTCCTCAGAGTCTGTTGTTATGTCCCCCTTTTCATTTCTGATTTTGTTAATTTGTGTGTTCACTCTCTGCTGTTTGGTAAGTTTGGACAAAGGTTTGTCTGTCTTGTTGATTTTCTCAAAGAACCAACTCTTCGTTGCATTATTCTTTGTATTGTTTTCCTGGTTTCTACTTTATTGATTTCAGCCCTCAATTTGATTATTTCCTGGCGTCTACTCCTCCTGGGGGAGTGTGCTTCTTTGTGTTCTAGAGCTTTCAGCTGTGATGTTAATTCTCTGGTATAACTGTTCTCCTGTTTCTTTATGTGAGCACTTAGTGCTATGAACTTACCCCTAGCACTGCTTTCAAAGTGTCCCATAGGTTTGGGTATGTTGTGTCTTCATTCTCATTGAATTCGAGGAAGTCTTTAATTTCTTTTTCTATTTCCTATTTGACCCAGGGATGGTGCAGTTGAGCATTATTCAATTTCCATGAGTTTGTAGGTTTCTGCAATTTGTGTTGTTGAATTCCAATTTTAAAGCATGGTGGTCTGATAAGATGCATGGAGTTATTCCAATTTTTTTGTAGCTGCTTAGGTTTGATATGTTGCCAAGTATGTGTTCGATTTTTGAGAAGGTTCCATGTGGTGGTGAGAAGAAGGTATATTCTTTTTTATGTGGATGAAATGTTCTATAGATATCTGTTAATCCCAGTTGGGTCATTACTTCTATTAGACCCTTTGCTTCTTTGTTGAGTTTCTGTCTGGTATTCCTGTCTAGTGGTGTGAGTGGTGTGTTGAAATCTCCCAATATAACTGTGTGGGGCTTTAGATGAGATTTAAGTTCTAATAGTGTTTCTTTACCAAATATGGATGCCTTTGTATTTGGGGCATAGATGTTCAGGATAGACACTTCATCTTGGTGGGTTTCACCTGTGATGAGTATGTAATGACCTCTTTCATCTCTTTTGATTGATCCTATTTTAAAGTCCAGTTTGTTAGATATTAGGATTGCTACCCCTGCTTGTTTCTTGGGTCCATTTGCTTGAAAAAGTTTCCCCACCTTCAACTCTCAGGTAATGTCTGTCTTTGAGGGTGAAGTGTGTTTCTTGTATGCAGCAGAAGGAAGGGTTCTGTCTTCGAATCCATTCTGCTAGTCTGTGTCTTTTTATGGGTGAGTTAAGGCCATTAATATTGAGGGATATTAATGACCATTGATTGCTCATCCTTCTTCGATTTGCAATGGTTGTTGTTGGTGGAATTATTTGTGGAATTTCACCCCTTTGTTCTTTTGGCTGTTGGTAGAGAGGATTCTCTAATGCCTATGTTTTTCTGGTTGTAGTTAGCTTCCTTGGGTTGGAGTTTTCCTTCCAAAATTTTCTGTAGGACTGGGTTAGTGGACACATATTGCTTGAATCTAGTTTTGTCATGGAATATCTTGTTTTCTCCGTCTATAGTGATTGAGAGCTTTTCCGGGTATAGTAGTCTGGGCTGGCATCCATGGTCTCTTAGTGTAGGTAGAATATCTATCCAGGACCTTCTGGCTTTCAGAGTTTCCATGGAGAAATCAGGTGTAATTTTGATAGGTCTGCCTTTATATGTTACTTGACCTCTTTCCTTAGCTGCTCTTAATATTCTTTCTATATTCTGTATGTTTGGGGTCTTGATTATTATGTGGCAAGGGGATTTTTTGTGGTCCACTCTATTTGGTGTTCTGTAGGCTTCTTGTACCTTCATTGGCATGCCTTTCTTAAGGTTGGGAAAGTTTTCTTCTATGATTTTGTTGAATATGCCTTCTGCCCCTTTGAGGTGGATTTCTTCTCCTTCTTCTATACCTATTATTCTTAGGTTTGGTCTTTTCATGGTGTCCCATATTTCCTGGATGTTTTGTGTTAAGGATTTGTTGGATTTAAGGTTTCCATGCTTTCTATCAGGGCATGAAATATGATGCTGGTTGGTGACTAGCAGTGTAGGATGAGAGTGTTTGACAAGCTTGGTCTCACGTTTGACAAGTCCTTTGGGATAGCTCGTTAGCAGTCAGGTGACTAGATAGACAACACTGTGTATGCCACTGCAGTAGAAGTTAATGTGAAGCAAGGCACAGTAAGAATAGTAGAGCCTGAGACACAGAACTCTGTGTGCTTGAGGAAGAGTTCATCAGAAATGGTGACTTGTACTGAAGTTGTGACATGCACAGAGGTAGGATGTCCAATGGGTCACTACATGGCTGGAAAATTCTGTGAGTGTGACAGGAGGTGAAGTTCCCAGCATGGACTGACAGCTAGTGGTTTGTGGGGCAGAGATCAAACAAGAACTGATACCCTGAAATAGACGTGTGGTCACAGGAGAGGTAGGGTTTCTAAAGGGACTGATGAATACCTTCGCATATCAGTGGGTACCAATACGAGGGTGCATTAAGCAGGGCACCATATGTATTTAGTATATTTTAGGTGACAGTATTAATAGGTGTCAATCCAGGCCTGTTAATATTAGAGTAGGTGGGCAGAGGCTGCTCGATTATCCAGAGGAACCTGAATGTAACTGTGTGAGGCATTAGGGAGTCACCAGCATGATACCTAACAATGAACTAGAGACCACTGCAGGGGGATGTTTATTTAAAGGGCCTTCAGCTATCAATATAGGAGCTGTCATGGTCAGTGTGTTATTTCAATACCTAGCAGGTGGAAAGTCCTAAAAGTTTATATGGGTTGATGTCATTAGGTGTCCTAAAAGGCCTGATATTAACACTGGAGAATGTCACTTGTGTGGTGGGATGCAGAAGAGGACCTGATACCTTTCAGTGCATGTAGGCCTTCCATGGTGTGATGGTATCCTTTGGAGCCCAATAATAGCATTGTATTTTGGGCAGAGTGGCAGATTATCCAGCACAACCCTTAAAGCAAGATTAAGTGAGTGTCATTAATGGCTCAATGTCTAGAAATCTATAGGAGGTATGGGGGCTAGTTTGCTCAGCCAGAACTGTCACCTAGCTTAGAGTATGTGGCTGGATGGGAACTACTGTATTGCCAATATTTAGGGATGTATCTCAGGCTGTATGATATGTGAGGGGTGCTGTTCAACAGGCTAGGACACTTTGCAGGGCATGAGAGGTGTGGCAAGTGTGGTATGTAGCAATGCATTATACCTATTCAGGAAAGGAGGCAAGCATGTCATGACTGGAGATATCTAGATCTGATTCCTAGAACTATGTGCTGAGTGTGTGTGAAGATGCCATTCGTGTCCTTAAACTGGCAATTATGTAAGGTATAACCACGGGAGGAGCATGCAGAGCACACATGAGTATCTAGGTATTAAGGACTGATGCTTCCCCAACTGAATCTACCATACAATAGAGTGCTATTATGGGATCCAGCTGGACAGCAATCTCCATCCCACACAATGTGAGGTATTATCCCTCATCACTGCACACAGCATCCACCACACTTCTACCTTGACATAACCACTCAATGTACACTAACAATGATTTGTTGTCTCCTGAGGAGAGCTGTCAGGAGTCAGGCTCTCTCTAGGTGTCCTAGGGAAGTGACTGCTCAAGCCCTGCTACAGTTTCTGAATTATCTTGGCACATGGCTTAAGGGCTCCCATTTCTACATGTTCTCTGTGATATTCATGACATTTCTACATATATGGCAGGAACATACATGGATGTCTCACATGACATTTATGTTAAAATTATAGGGTTTCCATTGCTGTCAGTTGACACGGTGTCTGTGTTCAATTTTCCAATGGGTTCGCTATTCTTTGTTTTTCAATGTTTTTCTGCAGCCCTTTGTGTACACACCATTATCTCTGCCTTGAATTACATGGGTGACTATGACAAAATCGGTGACAGGATTTAGCTGTGTCTGTTTCTGAGCTTTGTGTTCTGTTCCCTGTGTCGAGTCTCCTTTATGTCTCTGTAACCTTTCTGGATCTCGGAAGATTTACGTGAAGTAGTGGAACTAGACACTGGGCCTGCAGGCATATCTTCTGCCCTTGGCATCTCTTCTAGGTTGGGTCCTATTGGTTGTTTTATTAGGTGTAGGACAATAAGACTGGTTTTAACTGAGTCTATATATGAAATGCATAGATCTAACACCTCTAGAATAGCAACTGGTGGAATGAAGAGCTATTAATTTGAAGATCTCTCAGGCACATGCAAAGTGTCTTAAAGTCAATTTATAGAGATTATATAGGAAATCTGATTGAGTTTTCAATATGGGTTTTTACATTTATCTAATACTAGTGATGATAGTTCAACTGTATGTCTTCAAGTTCTCCTTTTTCAACTTAGTGATTGTCTGGGACAGGGCACCATGGACTCTGCCCTTCTCAAGATCCAGTCTGGAGTTCAGAAAGAGGAGTACATTCATTTCTCAAGGTCTTCTGAGATACTTTCTATCTGCATCAGGCATGTTTTCTGGGTTATCCTGCAGACAGAGAGTCAGAGCTAACTTTCTACACTATGGGAATGCAAAGCAGTCTAAGTTGGGCAGGGGTAGAGATTCAACAATATCTGCCCACTGGGAGGTTTTCAATAGTGGAACCTCCTGTAGATTCCACAGATGTTGTTGGTGATTTCAGTCATTGTCTGCACTTGGAAGGTGGAAGTGTGACCACTGAATCATAATCCACAGCGTGTCTTCATAGTGCCCTGTTAAATGTCTGAGCTCCTCTTGTCGTCAGCATTGACATGGTAATCTTCCAGAAGATCAGAGCTGAGAGGCATACTCCTTCTTCACTGTCACTAATGCTCAGTGTACACATCTGCAGTTCAGGAGTTGGGGGTCTATGATTCTCCTTATGGCCAGGAACCTACAAGAAAAGACTGATAGTACACCCCTGAGAAGACTTGCAGAAGATTCATTCACCATCCATAGACCTGTTGCTTTTTAGATGACAGGTTTTTCTTTGGGAGATTCTTGATGTAATGAGGATGGGTCAATCTCCATTTTCATCCCATGTGACTTTTCTGAGGTAGTATTCAGTGTGGTCTCCTAGGAAGATCTTATTGAAGCTTGTCCTGGATTCCCTGCTATTGTCCTGTAAAAAGGATCTAGTATCAAGGAGGAGAAGCACTTTACCACCACCATTTGTGTACCTGGGCCCTGTGCTTCCTACCCCCCATACCCTTGGACACTCACCTAGATGTCACAGGATGCACATATGGTGAAAAGACCTTTGTCACAGAACATAACCAGCAGAACCTGGAGATCTGCGGAGAGAAAGGACGGTCAATTACAATTCTGCAGTTGAGCTCTGAGACTTCATATGACCCAGGCTGTTACCACAATTGTCATGGTATCTGAGTCAAAGTAATTAAAACAGTGTTCCAATCAGTCATGCACTCTCTAATAGAGCAAAGTACCCAACATCACTATGTCTCAGGTTCCTTCACTGGGGAGTAAACAGAACTGTGTGCTGAGAGCTTGCTTGCACAAACAATGATGCTTGAGGATCAGAGAAGGAAACTTGCCACTACTAACCACAGAGATCTGTTCAGACAGTCAGATTGAGATAGCCGGGGAGACTATAAAAGGAGAAACATGAACTCACTCTGTTGTCTGCTAAGTTGCTAAGGAGGTAAGCTATGGCCATGGCTTGCTCCTTCTCTCTGTTATCTCAGCATTTTCCTCTTTACCTGACACTTGTTTTTTATTAATTAGACCAATTAAGATCGACAATTATGCTACTGAACAATGTTGGAATACTGTGTGTAAAGATGTGGGTACATATAGCTGGTTTTGACTCTCCTGATCCTGTATCTTCCATCAGACAGCCAGTGAGGAAGGAAGGGTTTTTTTGTTGTTGTTGTTTTTTAGGTTGGTATTATAACATTTATTAAAATAATGCTATGGGTTAATAGAAAGAGCACCAACTAATTAAAATGCAAGCTATGTAAAATCCCAACTAAAACCCAGAAGTGTCAAATGTATTCATTCATCAGCTAAATAAAAGCCAAAGAAAGACAAGACACCTGATATAATAAAGTACTGCAAAACAATTGGCAATTTTCAGTTTTCACAATTGTGGATTTTGCATTTTGTATCCTTTTCTCAATCAAGAAAAATATTCTTTTGAATGTGATATAACATACATATAAAACAAGATAGAAAAATACATTAAAAGCTTGTAACAATGGCTGAAAATACATTATCTTACATGTTTCTCATAGGCATTGGGTTGGTTATGGTACATACATAGCAGGAAACTACTAAAATCATAAAGAATAGACAAAAAATACATGTCAGCTCTACGGTAACATACCAGCGATACTCCCATCTACCCATGCTAAAAAATTACATAATACTGTCAGGAAAAAAGTCTTAAAAACTACATACTTTAATAAGAAAATAATTCAATAGTGATAATACTGAGAACAAAGGCATTCAGAGATTACAAAAGTCATGCTTTTTCAATTGACTCAAAACACTGCCAACTAAGTTTTTGAAAGTTTGTTCAGAGCCAGTATTACTCATAAATGTCACCTGTCTATTGTTTTACACATTTGTGTTATTCCCCATGAAAGACCTTTGATAAACACCTAAAATGTCCAGGTATAACACAGCTGAGATGAGCCTGGATCAAATACTGGTACTGTGGGTTTTTGTTGTTGTTGTTGTTTTTACTCTCACCTCAAGTGTTCTGAGTGTCGCAAATTTATTCATCCAACCAAACAAAATAAAAATCAAAATGGCTACATGATGCTACTCATCGGTTTCCCCTCCTATCTCCTTTCACATACTGAGCGGTGGAGGACATACACTAACTTTTACTCTGAGGAAGGAGCTGATCCTGCAGGACACTTGACTAAATGACCATGAAGGAAAATAAGACACTTTCTTTTTCTTTAGACTAATTCCAATACTTAAAAAATAAAAAACAAGACAAAAATGCTCTTTTGGTCGTTTGTTTCTTGACAACCACCAGAAAAAATCATTTAATGAAATAAAGGGTTTCTTTGTTCTTTTTCTTTTTTTATAACACTTGAAAATATGAAATGCTTCATTTCCAAAAATATACATATATTTCTCTGCACCAGCACCCTTGTAGAGTAAAAGTATCTACTTTTTGTTCATGTGTTTCAATGCACTACACTTTATCTACAATTTCATTACATGTATACAGCAAATAGACAAGCATGGCTTTTACATCCTTAATGGTATTTTCTATACAGGGAGGTTTAAAAATATTTGAACAGTTTGTCCATTAATGTGACACATAATGCATGTACCTTGTTCTTGTATAATTTTTAAGGTGGCATAAAATAAAGATTTGGAAATTTTAACTCAGATACTCAACTTTTTAAAAATGGTGTCGCAGTTTTGCTCTTTGCATTACTTTTCAAAAGTCCTTGTTAAGTTTTTCTCTCATGGTACACTTTGTTCTAATACTTCAAATTTTGGCAAGCAATATAAAAAAAAGGCTGCAATTTCTGCCCTTTGAGGGCACTGTAGTGACCAAACAAACAGCATGTCAAATTTTGAATACTTTTGAAGTCACTTCACCAATGACATCCCTGACCAAAGGTTCATGCATGATGCATTGTCACACAGTACATTCAGAGAGAGCTTTGACTTCGCTATGAGAAGAAAATGGTTCCTACAAGTCTCTCACAGTAACTGCCTCTGTCATTGAGTAGTTAGGGCCATCTGTCTCCCCTTATGGAGAGTCCTTCTTACTGTTCGCTTAGGGTGGGGCATTGAATAATGATCAGTGCTGTGGGATGAATCGGGCCTTATTGCTTTACTACTATTCAGTGCAGGTTCTAGAACCACTTTCACCCAAACGGGGGAAAACTGAGTTGGAGGACGATTTCTTTGTCTTTTGTTTGGTCAGATGGTAAGACGAACGGACAAGTGCCTCAGCTCGCTGCACTGACGACAGGCAAGCAAAGGCGATCACCAGTTAACTGATCAGCAGGCAGGCATGGTCAGGTCATCATTGGGTGAAGAGTTCAGAGGACAGAAGGTCATAGGTTAGTTGGCTGTGGCGGCTCGGTCTGCGGTCACAATCCTTTGGTAAGAATGGACACGCATATCGTGCCTTCGAACTTCAGTAGCCATGGTCCCTAACACACCACTGGGTTAATAGGGTACTCAAGGATTGATGTAGCTGGTGCCAACGTGTAGGGGTGTTCATAGGGTAGATTAACCCAGCTTCAGGTCCCGGAGGAACTATTGCAGCAGTGGGGTGAGGAGTTCCGTTTGGCATGACAGCGGTCTGTATTTGTCGGATCAAAGGCATTATGGTAGGGCCAGCTGGCGTGGGTGTGCGCACAGCAGCTGGTGTGAGGCCAGGCGCAGGCCCAGTGATGATCCTCGGAGCAGCCTGGACAGTTGCTGCAAGAGAAAAGGCAAGGGCTGGTGATTTACTGTTGGCATCTCTGTAGGTGCCATTCAGAATTGCAAGCTCCATCCGTTGCATCTTCTTCAGGCTGTCTTCTCCTTCAGCTGCAGGTACCAGCAACTTCTTCACTTCTTCAGCTGTTCTTCTCAGCTTGATCTCTGCTCTGTTCTGAGCATCTTCCACAGTGATCAGTACCTGTAAATCTTCATTTGGATGCTCCCAATTGGGCTTGCCTCTGTTCTGCTCCTCATCTGGGTATTCTTTTACAGGCACATAAAGTTTCTCTTGCAACTGCACAATAGGTCCCACAGCATCCGGCAATTCTGCACTCCTTTTCTCTGTACTGCCATTGAATGTGTCATTGTACACGTCTTTCCGTACTCTGCTAATTTCTTCGTCCAGCAGCCTCTCCAGGTGGTTTAAGATCCTGCAGAAGTTGGGCAGGCTGCAAATGAGCTTCTTGTTCATCAGCTGCATCAAGTAATCTGGGGTGGGCTTCTGTTTCCATTTCCAGGCCATATTACAGGCTCTGCAGCTCACTCTGCCGGCCGCCGCCGCCACTGCCGCCAGAGGAGAGGGTGGGAGGGGCCGGGGCGAGCCTGGTCACAGGCCGCTCAGGACTCCGCGTCCCGCTCCCGAGCCGGCTCCCGCCCCGAGCCCCGGGGGGGCCGTCTCAGCGCACCCGCCCGCCCCCTGTATGCACTTTCCTCCAGCCTGACGCGCCAAGGCCGCCATTCCCTTGGCCACCTGGTGCGGCTCCCTCGCAAGGCCGGCGGCAGAGGCGGGTTGCGACGCAGGGCCACTGTGTCTCGAGGAAGCCGCCAGAGGGGATGTGGGGGGGGAGGAGGAGGAGGTGGCTGCCAATAGTGGCGGGTTGCACCGCCTGCACTGAGCTCGGCTCGGGAGTCTGCGGGGCTGTCTGCCTAGGTGCTCTGCATTGCAGCCACCAGCTGGTCTCCGACTGAGCTCCTCCTCTTCCTCAGCGGCTCTGCTCCAGGAAGGAAGGTTTTAAGAATGGGAGCCTGATCATGAGCTGACTTCTCTCAGGTAACAGTGTAAAGGCCACAGCATGCTCCCTCCAGTGGCCAGTGACATAAACAGTTCACATTATGCTCACCTGGTCTCTTGGGCTTCATATCTTCATTCTGGGAATCACAATCTTAGAGACCAGCACATGGGCTTGGAGCCCTGGGTCCACTTTTGCTGTCTGTTGTGAGATCCCACGACCTTCCATGGTAGGCGAGTATCTTTTATCCAAGAATTGTTGTCAGTTAAGGGCATCAGGGCTAAAGCCTGCTTTAGTGGTAACTACTGACAAATACAGGAGCCATGTGTCAAGCAACAAACAGTACATTGTCTCTGGGCCTGTTTTTTGCTAGCAAAATTGAATCTTCATACCACTGGTGATAAAACACAGCATAGTTTAGTCACTTGGGAGTGATAGAAATATCGTCATGTATATCATGTCTTATTACTATCATAATACACAGATGTGAGAAGATGTTCACCTTCTTTGATCCAAGCACTTCCTCTTCAATGCTGTTAGTGTCAGAGAGGAGACATGTGTGCTACCTGCACCAAGTTCTCTCAACATCCCTCTGAAGCCACGCCTAGGGTGATGCTGACTTTCTCTTTCTGGTCCTCTGTAACATGAGCTGAACAAACACATTCCCTTGGGATTGATGAAACACCATCAAACAAAACTTCTCCACTATCACAGGCTGATATATAGTGCTCACAGTGATGATATGTGGGGTCCACAAATGGACTTTATTGTCACCCAACCTGTCCAAGCCTGAAGCCTGTACTCAGTGACACATAGGAACAAAGTAGTTGTAAGTACGATGAACTGAACTCTGGCCTCTGTGTCCTAGGCTAGGAAAATCCAACTCACTTACACAATGGAGCAAACTACCAGCATTCCATCCACAGTGACACCCAATTTCTTTCAGCTTTCTGTCACATTCCTGTCTGCAGAGCAATATAGTTCTGAGAAAACTCCCTACAGTGAGGCCCCCTCACAAACACATAAACTTGACCAGCACCCAGTGGGACTGTGTTTTTCTGATGGGCTGGAGACAGATATAAATGAAGGCAGCAAACAAAACAGCAGAGAGGGGAGGAGGAGGAGGAGGCAAGAAGGGAAGCAACTTCCTTGCCATCATGGAGGAAACATTTCACTAGTCCACAGGTTCTGTACATTCATGGCCACCTTGGACATGGTTTTGGTTCAGAGGTCACTCTAAGATGATATTAACGTCAGCCCTTGACCATTTTTCCTTGAAAATTGGAGTATCCAGGGAAGAAACCTGTGGTAGATGGTTTACCTAATCCTGTGCTGGACACAGACACTTCATGCTAGTTTCTGGGCACATGGCCATCTGTAACTCCTGCATAGCTCCTAGTTCTGCACTTTCAGACCACAGCTGGAAATCTTCAGCCTGATGGCTACTGAAGTATAGAGTTCATCACTTTAAAACAAGGACATGTGGAAAGGATGGAAAGGGAATCTGAAATATGCAGCGCTTAGTCTCCACTGTTATTACCCCACTGCACATCCCTCTCCCCATGGAGACTCCATTCTGTCTCTCCCATCCTCTCTAAATCCTCCCTCTGAAAATTGTCTCTTGCTGTCCCTGTGTCCCAGATTCTCATGCTCTCCAGCTCAACTCAGTCACTGAACATAGAAGCTTGGAATAGTTTGAGACTGGTGATTGTGAATGCAGATTTATAAATTTCCTACCAATATAGAGAAACAAGTTAATATGCCATTTGCAAAGGGGAGATAATGGTTTCAAATATCAACAAAGATGAAATTGATATATGAAGAGGATATGGGGCAAAGAGCACATATTCAGTGTCAGTATTTGAAATTTTCCAGAAAACAGTGCATCTTAAGATGACTGTATTATATGTGACAAGCAAGTCCCAAAAGCCAACCATCTCTTTTCCTTCATCTGTAAAACCTGATGGTCTATTGGGGCCAAAACTCAAATGACAGGACACAAAGGACATGTAATAAGACAGTGGTCCCCTGGGATGGTCCAGAGTGTACTGGGGAGGGGAATGATCACCTTTACCCTCAAGGACAGCCCAGAGTCTGCTGCCCAAAGTCCTAATTGATTTAGAATCAGGACTCCTGCTCTCCTGGATTCCCCATTATCATGCACATATGAACAACGATCAATGGACTAAAGTGCAACACAAACACATTTGACAAGGAAACACAGCAATGTGTAGCCTATCATAAGACTAACCTTGGAAGACAGTGGGAAAGTGGCTTCTACCCTTTTGGTGGATGATGACAACAAGAAGCTTCTATCTGGAATTGTGGCTTTCTGCAGTGTCTCTACCATATTTGTCCTTGAACTGAAACCTCTGCCTTCAAAATACCAAGACAACTACCAAATGTCTTAGTGACCCACCTTGGTTAAAAGACTTGTTCTGATGGCCTAAAAGGAAAGAACTCAATTGTCACACGAGGGAGACAATCTTCACTATTCTGATGGATCAGATTAAAGTCATGTGACTTGTAACTGGACTGCAGGTGGAGATTCTGGGTAAGCAGTGTTAGGCCTACATGTTAACACTCTGTGCCTTAAATCCAAGGATCTACCAGCTAGGGCACAACTCCTTCAGTTCCCTGCCTTGGGACCACAGAATTCATGACAGAACTTCTCACCTCCAGGGATCTGTTCACAGTGGACACAGACTCTATTCTGAAGGCCAGATGTAGAGTGTTCCCTGAATCAAGTCCATCCTGGATGAATGTTCTTCTGATCAATCCCTGACCCTGTGCAGATAAAAAAGCAAAGAAAAACTGGTAAGACTCTACCTCATATGTTTGGAAGAAATTACCAGTGATGCAATACTGTATTTGAAGCCGAGGAAACAAGGCAGGCTTGGATCTGTGTGATTTTGAGATCTGGATATTCTATATAGAGAGGCTCAGGTTAGCAAGGGACCATGGTGAATCCTCTCTAATTACATAAAATACAAAAAGAGCATTCAGAAAATTTTCCTGTCTCATTTCCTGAATTTAAACATTTCACACTCCAGGTCTCATTGATCTGCAATAGAAACAAGGCCAGACCACAGTTGATTCCCACAAACTGAAAATCCTGTCATCCACTAAGCAAGCTGCTAATTGTTCTGTGTACCTGGGACTCATCAGAAGGTCAGGGTTCTAGAAAGTAAGTGAAAACACAAGGTACCTCTCGTCCTGCAGTGATGAAGTACTGGTCAACAAATTCAACATGCACCATTGTTTGAGAAAAGGCCTGGATCAGATATCAGAATAGAAGCTGGATGCCAAGGACACAAATAAATAACACCTCTCTTTCCACACCTCAGTAGTCTCTCATTCTGTCACTACTCTTCAGTCAAGCAGGTCAATGGTAACTTTACTGCTGTGCTGGAGATGCTAGCATAGGCAAACTCAAGTGCTCCTTTTCATCCGGACATCAAGGTCAGGCTTCTGAATGTCATCCTCTCCCACACACATATACTTACTGTACTCAATCTTACCTTAACATGATGATTCACACAGATTAGGGCCTGAGAATCTCTGTTGAGTACAGTTCCCTTTGAAAACTCGGTGAGCTGCTCCCTACATGAAGGTGTCCTGGAATACAGCTCACATGCCACACAAGCCACTGCTTCACACTGAACCTGTGGCTGTCATCAAGGTTTGCACCATGATCAAGGATTCCTCTTAATCATGACCCTTATGGTCATCAGTGGACATAGAGACACCATGACTGCTGGGCTTGTTAAGGAGGAACTCTTAATCATGGTTGGCAAGGCCTACTTACCTTCCACCTTTGGATAAGAACAATATTAATGTAAGATTAAATCTGAGTTAAAAATATATAGGTGCTTGCCTTTGAGTATATGAGACAAAATTCATAAAAGTACCAGGCTCATAGTGTGTGTGTGTGTGTGTGTGTGTGTGTGTGTGTGTGTGTGTGTGTGTGTGTGTGTGTGTGTGTTCTATCAGGGCATAAGATATAGCAGTGTGTGTTGTCCAGCAATGTATCGTAAGATTGTGTGACAAACTTTGTCTCAACCTTAGAATGTCATAGTTATGGTCGTTTGGCAGTTAGGTGACATGATAGATATCACTGTTTATGCCACTGCAATAAAGTTAATGTGCAGCATGGCACAGTAACAGTTGTATAGCTTGATGCAAAGCACATTGTGTGCTTGAGAAGAATTCCAGGAGGAGTCCCTCAGAAATGGTGAATGGCACTGAAGGTGTGACAAGCACAGAGGTAGGAAGTCCAATGGGTCAATACTGGGCAGGCAATTTCATGAGTGTAACAGGAGGTGAAGTTTCCATCATGGTCTGACAGCTAGTGGTTTGTGAGGTAGGAGGTCAAACAACACCTGATAACCATAAGTAGATGCGTGGTCATAGGAGTGGAGGGTGTCTAAAGATTCTGATGAGTAACTATGCATATCAGTGGGGAGGAGTAGGATAGGGCATCTAGCAGGGCAACTTAGTATTAAATACATGTTAGATGATGGGATGAATTGGTGTCAATCCAGGCCTGTTAATAATTTTAGAGTAGGTTGGCAGAGACTGCTCTGTTATCCAGGGATACCTGAATATATGTGTAAGTGTGAGGCATTAGGATATCACCAGGCATGATACCTATCAACATATTTGAGACTACTGTAGGTGGATGTTTATTGAAAGGTCATCATCTATCATTACAGGAAGTGACATGGCATGAATGTTTTTCAATAACTTTCAGTGCATGTGAGTGTCCCAAGGTGTGACAGTATCCTGTGGAGCCCACTAAAAGCTGTGCATTTTGAGCAGAGTGGCAGTTAATCCAGCACAGCACAAAAACTAGCTTTTAATGTGGGGTAAAGTGAGTGTCATTCAGGGTTCAATGCTTAGGAATCTATAAGAGGTACGGGGGTTTGTTTGCTCAGCATGAACTGACACCCAGCACTTATTATGTGGCTGAATGGGAAATAATGTTTTGTCAATATTTAGGGATGTATTTGAGGTTGTATGGTATGTGAGGGGAGTTGATCAGAGGGGTCTGACACTTTGCAGGGCAAGAGAGGTGAGAGCACTGTATTATACCTAATCATAAATGGAGACATATGTGTCAGGATAGGAGTTATGTAGGCCTGTTTCCTAGAAAACGATGTGGTGAGTGTGTGTAAGAGAGTGTCATTCATATCCTTAAACTGACAATGTTTAAGGTGTTAACAGGGGAGGAGCATGCAGAGCACAGGTGCGTATCTAGGTATCAGGCTCTGATGCTTCACCACCAGAATCTACCCTCAGTATTATTATGAGATCCAGATGGACCGCTGTCTCCATCCCACACAATGGGAGATGTATCAACCCTCATCCCAGCACACAGGACACGCTACACTTCCACCTCAATAAAGCCAATCATTGTGCACTGAGAGGGATTTGTTTTCTGCTGGGGTGTGTAGGGGCCAAGCTCTCTCTAAATGTCCAAGGGAAGTGTCTGCTAAAGCCATGTTCAGTTTCTGCATTTTCATGACACATGGCATCAGAGGAACTTATGTGGATATCTTCCCTGACTTTTATGTGAACTTCATAGGGTTTGGATTTGTTGTCAGTTGTAATGGAGACTGTGTTCAATTTTTCTTTTTTTTTTACTGTTTTCAAATATTGGTTCATTTATCTCATTCTTTTTTTCAGTTTAAATTTATATAAGAAACAAGGCTGCTTCATAAGTCAGTTCCAGGTCCCTCTCCCTATCCCTCCCCTCCTCCCTTGCCCTCCTCCCAACCCCCCATTATCCCCTCATTTCCCCAGGGAGGGTGAGGCCCTCCATGGGGGTGTCCATAGTCTGTCATTTCATATAGGGCAGGGGCTAGACCCTTCCCCAAGAGTTCAGTGGGAGAGTGCACCTCACATTGTAGGATGGGAGTCCAAACTCCGTGTGTGTACTCGGGATGGGTACTGATCTGCTGCCCAAGTCTAAATAGATTACCTAGGCCTCCTCACTGACACTCACATTCATGGGGTCTTGATCAGTCTCATGCTGGATTCCCAGGCTGATGCCTGGGATTCAAGGGTTAACCTTTGTCAGGTCAGCTTTTTCTGGGGTTTAAACTAGCCCTGTCTTAATCCCTTGGTCATCAGTTCTCCCTCTCTCTCACTGGCTTTCTGGAATTCAGCTCATTACTTAACCGAAGGAGTCTGCCTCTTCTTCCATCAGCCACTAAATGAAGTTTTTGTTTCCCAGACTCTCTGGCCATGGGATTGTAGGCTGGCCCTCCCCAGATCCATGTCTAAAATCCATATATGAGAGAGTACATGTCCTGTTTCTCTTTTTGTGACTGGGTTACCTCACTCAGCATGGTTTCTTCTAGTGTAATCAATTTGCCTGCGAATCTCAGGATTCCATTGGTTTTTTTCTGCTGAATAGTACTCCATTGTGTAAATGTACCACATTTTTTCTATCCACTCTTCGGTTGAGGGACATCTAGGTTGCTTCCAAGTTCTGGCTATTACAAATAATGCTGCTATAAACATAGTGGAACAGATATCTTTGTTGTATGAATGGGCATCTTTTGGATATATGCCTAAGAGTGGAGTTGCTGTGTCTTGTGGTAGGTTTATTCCCATTTTTCTGAGGAATCTCCATATTGATTTCCAAAGTGGCTGAACCAGTTGGCACTCCCACCAGCAATGGAGGAGTGTCCCCCTTTCACCACATCCTCTCCAGCATAAATTGTCATTGGTGTTTTTTATTTTAGCCATTCTGACAGGAGTGAGATGGTATCTCAAAGTTGTTTTGATTTGCATTTCCCGGATGGCTAAGGATGTTGAGCACTTTCTCAAGTGCCTCTCAGCCATTTTAGACTCCTCTATTGAAAACTCTCTATTTAGTTCTGCAGCCCACTTTTCAATAGGGTCCTTTGGTGTTTTGGAGACTTGCTTCTTGAGTTCTTTGTAAATTTTGGAGATCAACCCTCTATCAGATGTGGGATAAGTGAATATTTTTTCCCATTCTGTGGGCTGCCTTTTTGTCTTGCTGACTGTGTCCTTTGCCTTACAGAAGCTTCTCAGTTTCAGTAGGTCCCATTTATTAATTGTTGATCTTACTGCCTGTGCTACTGGTGTTATGTTCAGGAAGCTGTCTCCTGTACCAATTCGTTCAAGGGTACCACCCACTTTCTCTTCTAAGAGGTTCAGTGTGGCTGGATTTATGTTGAGGTCTTTGATCCATTTGGACTTAAGTTTTGTGCATGGCGATAGACATGGATCGATCTGCATTCTTCTACATGCCAGTCTCCAATTATGCCAGCACCATTTGTTGAAGATGCTTTCTTTATTCCATTGTATATTTTTAGCTTCTTTGTCAAAGATCAGATGTTCGTACGTGTGTGGGTTAATACCCGGATTTTCAATTCAATTCCATTGGTCTACCTGTCTATTTTTGTGCCAATACCAAGCTGTTTTCAGGACTATAGCTCTATAATAGAGCTTGAGGTCAGGGATGGTGATGCCTCAGGACGTTGCATTGTTGTTTTGGCTATCCTGGGTCTTTTGTTTTTCCATACAAAATTGATTATTGTTCTTTCAAGGTCTGTGAAGAACTGTGCTGGGATTTTAATGGGGATTGCATTGAATCTGTAGATTGCTTTTGGCAGGATTGCCATTTTTACTACATTGATCCTACCTATCCAAGAGCATGGGAGATCTTTCCATTTTCTGAGGGCTTCTTTAATTTCTTTCTTTAAAGATTCAAAGTTCTTACGATACAGGTCTTTCACTTGTTTGGTTAGCGTTACCCCAAGGTATTTTATGTTGTTTGTGGCAATTGTAAAGGGTGATGTTTCTCTGATTTCTCTTTCAGCCCTTTTATCATCTGTATATAGTAGGGCTACTGATTTTCTTGAGTTGATCTTGTAGCCTGCCACTTTGCTGAAGGTGTTAATCAGCTGTAAGAGTTCCCTGGTAGAGTTCTTTGGGTCATTGATGTAAACTATCATATCATCTGCAAAAAGTGAAAGTTTGACCTCTTCCTTCCCAATTTGTATCCCCTTGATCCCCATTTTTTGTCGTATGGCAATAGCTAGAACTTCAAGTACCATGTTGAAAAGGTATGGAGAGAGTGGACAGCCTTGTTTTGTTCCTGATTTTAGAGGAATTGCGTTGAGTTTCTGTCCATTTTGTTTGATGTTGGCTGTTGGTTTACTGTATATAGCTTTTATTATGTTTAAGTATGTCCCTGTTATCCCAGATCTCTCCAAGACCTTTATCATGAAGGGGTGTTGGATTTTGTCAAAGGCTTTTTCAGCATCTAGTGAAATGATCATGTGATTTTTGTTTTTCAGCTTGTTTATATGGTGGATTACATTGATGGGTTTTCGTATGTTGAACCATCCCTGCATTCCTGGGATGAAACCTACTTGATCGTGGTGAATGATTGTTTTGATGTGTTCTTGGATCCGATTTGCCAGTATGTTATTGAGTATTTTTGCATCAATGTTCATGAGGGATATTGGTCTGAAGTTCTCTTTCTTAGTTGTATCATTATGTGGCTTGGGGATCAAGGTTATTGAAGCCTCATAGAAAGAGTTTGGCAAAGACCCTTCTGCTTCTATTGTGTGGAACACTTTGAGAAGAATTGGTATAAGCTGTTCTTTGAATTTCTGGTAGAATTCTGCACTGAGGCCATCTGGACCTGGGCTTTTTTTGGTTGGGAGACTTTTGATGACAGCTTCTATTTCCATAGGGGTTATAGGTCTATTTAAATTGCTTATCTGTTCTTGATTTAGTTTTGGCAATTGATAGCTGTCCAGGAAGTCATCCATTTCCTTTAAATTTTCGAATTTTGTGGAGTACAGGTTTTCAAAGTATGACCTATGATTCTCTGGATTTCCTCAGTGTCTGTTGTTATGTCCCCCTTTTCATTTCTAATTTTGTTAATTTGCGTGTTCACTCTCTGCTGTTTGGTAAGTTTGGACAAAGGTTTGTCTATCTTGTTGATTTTCTCAAAGAACCAACTCTTCGTTGCGTTGATTCTTTGTATTGTTTTCCTGGTTTCTACTTTATTGATTTCAGCCCTCAATTTGATTATTTCCTGGTGTCTACTCCTCCTGGGGAGTGTGCTTCTTTGTGTTCTAGAGCTTTCAGCTGTGATGTTAATTCTCTGGTATAACTGTTCTCCTGTTTCTTCATGTGAGCATTTAGCGCTATGAACTTCCCCGTAGCACTGCTTTCAAAGTGTCCCATAGGTTTGGGTATGTTGTGTCTTCATTCTCATTGAATTCGAGGAAGTCTTTAATTTCTTTTTTTATTTCCTCTTTGACCCAGGGATGGTGCAGTTGAGCATTATTCAATTTCCATGAGTTTGTAGGTTTTCTGCAATTTGTGTTGTTGTTGAATTCTAATTTTAAAGCATGGTGGTCTGATAAGATGCATGGACTTATTCCAATTTTTTTGTAGCTGCTGAGGTTTGATATGTTGCCAAGTATGTGGTCGATTTTTGAGAAGGTTCCATGTGGTGGTGAGAAGAAGGTATATTCTTTTTTATGTGGATGAAATGTTCTATAGATATCTGTTAATCCCAGTTGGGTCATTACTTCTATTAGCCCTTTTGCTTCTTTGTTGAGTTTCTGTTTGGTATTCTTGTCTAGTGGTGAGAGTGGTGTGTTGAAATCTCCAACTATAACTGTGTGGGGCTAAGTTAATAGGAGTTTTATATTGCTGAAAATCAGTACCTGATGAGGACTAGTCAAACTCCATTTCCATCCCAAGTGATGCTCTGAGGTAGAATTCGATGTTGTCTCCTAGAATGTTCCCATTCCAGCTTGTCCTGGATTCCCTGCTACTGTCCCATAACAAGGCTGTAGTATCAAGGAGGAGAAGCAGTTTTCCACCACCATGTGTGTACCTGGGTCCTGTGCTTCCTGTACCCCATCCTGTTCTACACTCACCTAGATGACACAGGATGCACATAAGGTGAAAGGAGCTTTGTCACACAATATGACCAACAGAACCTGGAGATCTGCGGTGAGAAAGGAAGGTCAATTACAATTCTGCAGTTTACCTCTGAGAATTCAAGTGACCCAGGCTTTTACCTCAATTGTTATCATATCTGAGTCAAAGGAATTTGAACAGTGTTCTAGTCAGTAATGCTCTCTCCAAAAGAGCAAGCTACTGAACATCTCTTGGACTATGTTTCCTCCCCTGGGATGTGAACAGAACTGTGTGGTGATATCTTTCCTGTAAAAACATTGCCTGACTGAGGAATTCTAGAATGGAGCTTGCAAATAACTAACCACAGAGTTCTGTACAGACAGACATGAATTGACATAGCTGGGCAGCATGTAACCCAGGGAAATGGGAACTCACGCTCTTTTCTCCAGAGTCGCTGAGGAGGTGAGCTATGGCCATGGCTTGCACTTTCTCTCTGGTATCTCATCATTTCCTTCCATATCAGTCTACTGCTTTTAATTAATTAGAACAATTAAGAATGACAATTAGAGTACTGACAAAGTTGGAGTAGTGTGTGTAAAGATTGTGTATGAATAGCTGGTTTTGACTGTCCTCTTCCTGTTCCATCCATCAGAGAGAGAGTGAGGCAGGAGGGTGTTAAGTGTGTGAATCTTATCATTGCTGACTTCTCTCAGATAACAATCTAAAAGCCACAACATGCTCCAAACTGTGATCAGCCATATAAAATTGCATATTATGCTCATCTGTTCTCTTCGGCATCATGTCTTCTTCTGAGATTCACAGTCTCAGAGAACAACACATGGGCTTGGAGCCCTGGGTCCACTTGTGCTGTCTCTTGTGAGATTCCATGACCTGCTATGGTAGGCAAGTATCTTTTACCCACGAATTGTTGTCAGTTAAGGGCATCAGGACTGAAGCCTGCTTTCGTGGTACCTACTGACAAACATAGGAGCTGTGTGTCAAGCAACAAACAGTTCATTGTTCAGGGCCTGTTTTTTGCTAGCAAATTGAACCTTCATACCCCTGGTGATAAAACACAGCATATTTTAGTCACTTGGGACTGAAAGAAAGAATGTCGTGAATATCATGTCTTATTGCTATCATAATACACAGGTGTGAGAAGATGTTCACCCTCTTTGATTCAAGCTCTTCCTCCTCAATGCTGTTAGTGTCAGAGAGGAGACATGTCCTACCTGCACCAAGTTCTCTCAACATCCCTCTGAAGCCACATGTAGGGTGATGCTGACTTTCTCTTTCTGCTCTTCTGTAACATGAGCTCAATGAACACATTCCTTTGGGATTGAGGAAACCTCCCTAGCCAGCCTTCTGCTTCCTACCTGCAATCAGAGTCAGGTTTACACTGCCCAACAAAAACTTCTCATCTATCACAGGCTGGTACATAGTGGTCTCAGTGATAACACGTGGGGCCCACAGATGAACACTAAGGTCTCCCAACCTGTCCAAGCCTGACCCCTGTACCCAGTGACACATAGGATGAAAGTAGTTGTAAGAACACTGACCCCAACTCTGGCCTCTGTGTCCTAGGCTAGGTAAATCCTACTCACCTCCAAAGAGAAGCAAACTCGCAGCATTCCATCCACAGTGATACCCGTTTTCCTCCAGCTTGCTGTCACCTTCCTGTGAGGAGACAAATATAGTTCTGAGAAAACTCCCTTTAGTGAGGTCTGCTCACACACACATAACCTTGACCAGCATGGAGTGTGACTTTGCTTCTCTGATGGACAGTACACAGGGATAAATGAAGGCAGCAAACAAAACAGGAGGGAGGGGTAAGGCAAGAAGGTAAGGAAGGAGCTTACTTGACTTCATGGGTGAAAATATTTCCCCAAGAGCAGAACCTGAAGGGATGCACAGATTAGTGAGTATTGCTGAGGTGTTTCTCTGAAGACTGGTTCACAGAGTCTGTACATCTATGGCCAGCGTGGACATGGTATAGGCTCAGAGGCCCCTGTACTGCAAATCTGAAGAAGGCCAACCCTGAAATATTTTTCCTTGAGAATTGTGGCTACCCGTGGGAGAAACCTGTGGCAGATGGCTTACCTCTTCCTTTGCTGGACACAGACACTTCATGCTGGGTTCTGGGCACACTGCCATCTGTAATTCCTGCATAGCTCCTACTTCTGCTCTTTCAGTCCACAGCTGGAAATCTCCAGCCTGTGTCTCCTGATGTATGGAGTTCATCACTTTAAAAACAAGGACATGTGGATAGGATGGAAAGGGAAACGGAAATACGCAGCACTCAGTGTCCATGCTTCTTACCCTCTGCACATCCCTCTCCCCATGAAGACTCCATTCTGTCTCTCCCATCCTCTCTAAACCCTCCCTCTGCAAGTTGTCTCTTGCTGCCTCTGTATCCCAGGTTCTCATGCTCTCCATCTCAACTCAGTCAGTCGACATAGAAGCTGGGAAGAGTGTGTGTCTGGTGATTTTGAAGTCAGATTTGTAAATTTACCTACACATATAGAGAAACAAGTTATTGTGCCAATTGCAAAGCACAGATGACAGTTTCAAATACAAACAAAGATAAAATTAATATATGAAGTGGATGTGGGGCAAACAGCACATATTCAGGGTCAGTATTTGAAATTTTCCAGAAATCAATGCATCTTAAGATGACTGTATTATATGTGATAAACAAGTCCAAAAAGCCAATCACCTCTTTTCTTTCCTATGTAAAATCTGAAGGTCTATCAGATCCAAACAAATGACAGGACACTAAGGACATGTAATAGGACAGTGGTCTCCTGGGATGATCCACAGTGTACTGAGGAGGGGAATGATCACCTCTACCCTCACAGACAGCCCAGAGTCTGCTGCTGAGAGTCCTAGTTGGCTTAGTATCAGGATACCTGCTGCCTTGGACTCCCCATTAGCCTGCAGCTATGAACAGGGATCCATGGCCTAAGTGCAACCCAAACAGATTTTGACAAGTAAATGTGGCAATGTGAGGCCATGACAAGACTAACCCTGGAAGTCAGCAGGAAAGTGGAATCTTCCTTGTGTTGGATGAGGACAACCAGAAACTCCTATCCAGAGTATGTGGATTTTTTCAGTGTTGCTACCATTAGTGCCCTTGAAGTGAAAGCACAGGCTTCAAAATCCCAAGACAACTACCAAATATCTCGGTGACCCACCTTGGTTCTACGACTTGTTCTGATGACCTAAAAGGAAAGAACTCAGTCAAACATACCAAGGAGCCAATCTTCACTATTCTGATGGATCATATGAAAGTCATGTGAAACAGGGTTACTGTTACACGTTAATACTCTGTGCCTTAAATCCAAGGATCTACCAGCTAGGACACACCTCCTTCAGTTCACTGCCTTGTGTCCACAAAAGAATTGCTGACAACACTTCTCACCTCTAGGGGTCTGTTCATGGTGGACACAGATCTATTCTGCAGGTCACATTTGCAGTTAGCCCCTTGTTTCAAGTCCTTCCTGGATGAATGTTCCTTCAGGTACAACCCTGACCCTATCCACATGAAAAAAGAAAAAAATGGTAAGATTCTACCTAACATGTTTGGAAGAAATTGCCATTGATGCTATACAGTTCTTGAAGACAGACAGCACTCAGGAGTCGAAGCTGGCTTGGATCTCTGTGATTTTGAGATCTGCCTGTTCTACACAGAGAGGCTCAAGTTAGCCAGGTACCATAGGGAATCGTCTCTCAAAATATAAAATACAAAATGGGCATTCAGGATATTTCCCTGTCTCATTTCCTGATTCAACCTGGCATCATTGATCTGCAAGAGAAACAAGGCCTGAGCACAGGTGATTCCCACAAACTGAAAATCCCTGTAATCCACTATGCAAGCTGCTACTTGTTCTGTGCACATGGTACTCATCAGATAGTCAGGGTTCTAGAAGGGAAGTGACAGCACGACCTACATGTCGTCATGCAGGAATGAAGATGTGCTCAACCAAATTCAATTTGCACCATTGCTTGAGAAAATGCCAGGATCAGATGATCAGAAGGGAAGCTGGATGCCAAGCTCAAAAAGAAGATAGCACCTCTCTTTCCACACCTCCGCAGTCTCATTCTGTCAGTACTCTTCAGTCAAGCAGGTCAATGGTAACTGTCCCTCTGTGCTGGCTATTCTAGCATAGGCCACCTGATATGCTCCTTTTCTTCAGGACATCAAGACCAGGCTTCTGAATCTCACCCTCTCCCACAAAAAGATACTTACTGTACTCAATCTTACCTTCAGTAATGATTCACACAGATCAGGGCCTGGGAATCCCTGTTGAGTTCAGTTCCCCTTGAAAACTCACTGAGCTGCTCCCTACCTGAAGGTTTCCTGGAAAACAGTTCACACCACACTCGCCACTGCTACACACTGAACCTGTGGCTGTCATCAAGGGTTGCATCATGATCAAGGATTCCTTGTAAGTATGACCCCTATGGTCATCATTGGTCATAGAAAAGCCATGACTGCTGGAATTAAGGTAGAACTCAGCATCATGGGTGGAATGGCCTACTTACCTTCCCACTTTGTAGCAGAACAATGATAATGTAAGATCATATGTGAGTTATAAATCCATAGGTGCTTGCCTTTGAGTATATGAGACAAAATTCATAAAAGCACCAGGCACATAGTGTGTGTGTGTGTGTGTGTGTGTGTGTGTGTGTGTTCTATCTGGGCATGCTTATAGCAGTGTTTGTTGGGCAGCATTATATGGTAAGAATGTGTGATGAGCTTGGTCTCAACCTTAGCACATCGTATGGGATGGCAGGTTGGAGGTCAGGTGACTTGATAGACATCACTGTGTATGCCACTGCAGTAGAAGTTAATACACAGCATGGCACAGTAACACTAGTAGAACCTGATCCACAGCACTTCGTGTGCTTGAGAAGGAGTCCAGGAGGAGTCCATCAGAAATGGTGACTGGCACTGAAGTTGTGACATGCACAGAGGTAGGATGTCCAATGGGTCAATACTGGGCAGGCATTTTCATGAGTGTGACAGGAGGTGAAGTTCACAGCGTAGTCTGACAGCTAGTAGTTTGTGTGGTAGGAGGTCAAACAACACCTGATACCCAGAAGTACATGCGTGGTCATAGGAGTGGTGGGTGTCTAAAGGTTCTGATGAGTAACTATGCATATCAGTGGGGAGGAGTAGGACAGGGCATCTAGCAGGGCAACTTATGTATTAAATATATGTTAGATGATGGGATGAATTTGTGTCAATCCAGGCCTGTTAATATTAGAGTAGGTTGGCAGAGGCTGCTCTGTTATCCAGGGATACCTAAATGGATGGGTAATTGTGAGGCATCATGGTAGTCACCCGGCATGATACTTATCAATGAAGTTGAGACTACTGTAGGTGGATGATTATTTAAAGGGCCTTGAGCTATCATTTTAGGATGTGTCATGGCCTGAGTGTTGTTTCAATACCAAGCAAGTTTAACATCCTAAACCCGTATATGAGTTGATGTCATGAGGTATCCTACAACACCTGATATTAACACTGGAGAATCTCACTTATGTGGTGGTATAGAGAAGAGGGCCTGATACCTTTCAGTGCATGTCTGTCTTTCATGGTGTGATGGTGTCTTTTGGAGCCCAATAAGAGCTAAGGATTTTAGTCAGAGTGGCAGATTATCCAGCACAGCCCAAAAACTAGAACTTAATGTGGGGTTCAGTCAGTGTCATTCAGAGTTCAATGCCTAGGGATCTATGAGCCGCATGGGGGTTGTTTGCTCAGCAAAAATTGATGCCTAGAACTTAGCATGTGGCTGGATGGGAACTACTGCATGGCCAATATTTAGGGATTATTTGAGGCTGTATGGTATGTGATGAGTGTTGATCAATGGGTTCTGACAACCAGTACTGTATTGTACCTGATCAGGTAAGGAGGCATATGTGTCAGAACAGGAGTAGTTATCTAGGCCTGACCCTTGAAAATTATGTGATGAGTGTGTGTGAGTGTCATTCGTGTCCTTAAACTGACAATGTTTAAGGAGTTAATAGTGGAGGAGCATGCAGAGCACACATGAGTATCTAGGTATCAGGTCCTGAAGGTTCCCCACCTGACTTTACCCTCCAATACAGTGCTATTATGAGATTCAGGACAGCTGTCTCCATCCCACCCAATGGTAGAGGGATCAGCCTTCATCACAGCAAACAGCACACACTACACTTCCCCCTTGTCATAATGACTCAGTGTTCACTGAGAGGGATTTTTTTTTCTCCTGGGATGCATCAGGTCTCAGGCTCTCTCTAGATGTCATAGGTAAGGGTCTGCTCAAGCCCTGTACCAGTTTCTGAATTTTCATCGCACATGGAATCAGAGCTCTCTTTTCTACATGTTCTCCTCCATATCAGGCAGGATCATATGTGGATATCTTCCATGACATTTATGTGAACTTCACATTGGTGTCAGTTGAAATGGAGACTGTTTTCAATTTTCCAATGGGTTCGATATTTTATGTCCTTAAATAATGTTCTAGAGCCCTTTTCTCTGCCTTAAAATACATGAGTGACTATGGCAACATCAGTGACAAGGTTAGCTTTGTTACCTGTTCCATGTTTCCAGTCTCCTCTATGTCCCTATAAACTTTCTGGAACTCTGAAGTGTTATGGGAGATACTGGAAGGTGACACTGGTCCTGGAGGAATCTCCTGCCCTTTACATCTCTCCTAGGTTATGTCCTACTGATTGTTATATTAGGTGTTGGAGCATGAGACTAGATTTTAATGACTCTATAGATGAAATTCAAAGGTCTAACACCTTTAGAATAGCAACTGTTGGAATGAAGAGCAATTAATTTGGAGATCTCTCAGGCAAATGTAAAATGTTCTGAATGCCAATTTATAGAAATTGTATACGAATTCTGATTGAGTGCTTCACTACTTATTTGTACATTGTCTCAAATACCACTGAGAATTGTTCAACTGTATGTCCTCAATGTCTTCTTCTTTAAGTTACTGATTGCCTGGGCCAGGGCTCCATGGACTCTACCCTTATCAATATCCAAAATAATACAGAGAAACCCTGTCTCATAAAAACCAATAAACAAAAAAAGAAAGAGGAACACATTCATTTCCCAAGGCTCTTCTGAGACACTTTCTTTCCCTTTCAGACATGTTCTCTGGGTTATCCTGCAGACACCGAGGTATAGTTAACTTTAAACATTGTCAGAAAGGAAAGCAGTCTATGTTGATCCGGGGCAGGAATTCAAAATATCTACCCACTGGGAAACTTTCACTAGTGGACCCTCCGTTAGATTCCACAGATATTGTTGGTGATTTGGGTTGTGGTCGGCACTTAGAATTTGGAAGAGTGACCACTGAATGGTCATCCACAGTGTGTCCCCATCATGTGCTATGTAAACTCTGAGCTCTCTGTACCTCAGGATTGATGTGGTAATCTTCCGGGAGATGGATGTTGAGAGACACACTCCTCTTTCAATATCACAAATACTCAATGTGCACATCTGCAGGTCAGGAGTTGAGGGTCCATGACTCACGTTGTGACCAGGCACAGACAAGAGAAAGCTGATTTTAGACATTGAATGATACTGCAAAAATATTCATTCACCAGCCCTAGACCTGTGGCCTCTCAGATAATAGCAGGTTTATCTTTGCGAAATTCAGGACAAAACAAGGAAGGGGCAATATCCATTTTTCTCCCATGTGATTTTCCTGAGGTAGAATTCTGTGTGGTCTCCTAGTAAGCTCTAATTGTCACTTGTAATTGAATCCCTGCTACTGTCCCATAAAGGCTCTCGTATTAAGGAGGAGAAGCAGTTTACCACCACCATGTCAGTACCTAGGCCCTGTGCTTCCAGCAACGCTCATCATTGGACACTTACCTAGATGTCACAGGATGCACATATGGTGAAAGGAGTTTTGTCACAGAATATGTCCAACAGAACCTGGAGATCTGTGGAGAGAAAGGAAGGTCAATTACAATTCTGCAATTCTACAAGACTTCAAGTGACCCATGCTGTTACCACAATTGTCACAGTTTCTGAGTTAAGAATTCAAACAGTGTTACAAATACTCAGGTTCCCTCCAAAATAGAAAGCTACTGAACATCTCTGGGACACAGAGTCCTCCTCTGGGAGTTGAACAGAACTGTGTGGTGATATCTTGCTTGTACAAAGAAAGGCTGACTGAGAATCAGAGAATGAAGCTTGCCACTAACTTACCACAGAGGTCTGTACAGACAGATAGGAAATGAGATAGTTGGGAAGAATATAACAGGGGCAAACAGGAATGAACTCTCTGGTCTGCTGAGTTACTGAGGAGGTAAGCTATGGCCATGACTTGCCCTTCTCTCTGACATCTCATCATTTTCCTACAAATCAGACTCCAGGTTTATATTAATTAGACCAATTAAGAATGGCAATTACATAGAAACTGGGAGTATTGTGGGACTGGTGATTTTGACGTCAGATTTTTAAATTTGCCTACCCGTATAGAGAAACAAGTTATTGTGCCAATTGCAAAGCACAGATGACTGTTTCAAATACAAACAAAGATAAAATTAATATATGAAGTGGATGTGCGGCAAACAGCACATATTCAGCCTCAGTATTTGAAAATTTCCAGAAATCAGTGCATATAAATGTGACTGTATTATGTGTGACAAACAAGTCCCAAAAGCCAATCGCATCTATTCTTTCATATGTAAAATCTGAAGGTCTATCAGGGCCAGAAATTAAATGACAGAACTCACAGGCCATGTAATAGGACAGTTGTCTTTGGGATGGTCCACAGTGTACTGAGGAGGGGAATGATCACCTCTACCCTAACAACAGCCCAGTCTGCTGCTCAGAGTCCTAGTTGGCTTAGTATAAGGACACCTGCAGCCCTAGACTCCCTATTAGCCTGCAGCTATGAACAGGGATACATGGCCTAAAGTGAAACCCAAACAGATTTTGACAAGTAAATGCAGCAATGTGAGGCCATGACATGACTAGCCATTGGAAGTCAGCAGGAAAGTGGAATCTTCCTTGTATTTGATGAGGACAACTAGAAACTCCTATCCAGAGTATGTGTCTTTCTGCTGTGTCTCTACCATTAGTGTCCTTGAAGTGAAAGCTCTGGCTTCAAAATCCCAAAACAACTATCAAATATCTCGGTGACCTGCCTCGGTTCTAAGACTTGTTCTGATGGCCTAAAAGAAAAGAACTCAATCACTAAGATCAGTAACTCAATTAATCAAACCAGGGAGCCAATCTTCACTATTGTGATGGATCAGATAAAGTCATGTGACTTGTAACTGGAATGATGGTGTGCATCCTGGGGAAACAAGGTTACCGCTACAGGTTAATACTCTGTGCTTTAAATCCAAGGATCTATCAGCTAGGACACAACTGCATCAGTTCAATGCCTTGGGTCCACAGAATTCATTACAGAACTTCTCACCTCCAGGTGTCTGTTATTAGTGGACACAGACTCTATTCTGCAGGTCACATTTGATGTTAACCCCCTGTTTCAACTCCATCCTGGATGAATGCTCCTTCAGGTCAATCCCTGTACCTGTCAAGATTAAAAAAGAACAAAATTGGTAAGATTCTGCCTCACAAGTTTGGAAGAAATTACCATTGATGCTATACAGTTCTTGAAGCCAGACAGCACTCAGAAGACGAGTCTGGCTTGGACCTTTGTGATTTTGAGATCTATCTGTTCTACATAGAAAGGCTCAGGTTAGCCAGGGAGCATAATGAATCCTCTCTCATGACATAGAATACAAAACAGGCATTCAGGATATTTCCCTGTCTCATTTCCTGAATTCAACCTTTTCACAGCCCTGGCATCATTGATCTGCAAGAGAAACATGGTCTGAGTACGGCTGATACCCACAAACTCCTCTAAGCAAGCTGCTACTTGTTCTGTCCACATGGGACTCATCAGATGGTTAGGAGTCTAGAAATTAAGTGACAGCATGAGCTACATGTCATCCTGCAGTGACGAAGTTATAGTCAACAAATTCAATATGCATCATTGTTTGAGAAAAGGCCAGGATCAGATGATCAGAAGAGAAGCTGGATGCCAAGATCAAAAAGAAGATACCACCTACCTGTCTTTCCACACCTCTGTACTCTCTCTTTCTGTCACTACTCTTTAGTCAAGCAGGTCAATGGTAACTTTCCCTCTGTGCTGAGGATGCTAGCATAGGCCAACTCATGTGCTCATTTTCTTCAGGACATCAAGACCAGGCTTCTGAATCTCACCCTCTCCCACAAACAGATACTTACTGTACTCAGTCTTACCTTCAGTAATTATTCACACAGATCAGGGCCTGGGAATCCCTGTTGAGTTCATTTCCCCTTGATAACTCACTGAGCTGCTCCCTACCTGAATGTGTTCTGGAATAGAGCTCACACACCATACTCACCACTGCTTCCCACTGAATCTGTGGCTGTCATCAAGGGTTGGACCATGATGAAGGATTCCTCTTAAGTATGACCCCTATGGTCATCATTGGTCATAGAAAAGTCATGGTTGCTGGACTTGTGTCAGGGGGAAATCAATATCATGCGTTGCAAGGCCTATTTACCTTCCCACTTTGGAGAAAACAATGTTAATGTAAGATCAATTGTGACTTATAAATCCATAGGTGTTTGCCTCTGAGTATATGAGACAAAATTCATAAATGTACCAGGCACATAGTGTCGTGTGTGTGTGTGTGTTTCTATAAGACCATGAAATATAGTAGTGTTTGGTGGTCAGCAGTATATAGCAACAATGTGTGACAAGCTTACTCTCAAACTTAGCACATCATATGGGAAGGCAGGTTGGCTTCAGGTGAATGTGAAGGACTTCACTCTGTATGACTGTAGGAGTACTTAATGTACAGCATGGCACATTAATAGTAATAGAGCCTGATACACAGCACTCTGTGTGCTTGAGGAGGAGACCATCAGAAATGGTGACTGGCACTGAAGTTGTGACAAGTGCAGAGTTAGGATGTCCAATGGGTCAACACTGAGCAGACAATTTCATGAGTGTGACAGGAGGTGAAGTTCACAGCATGGTCTGAAAGATAGTGCTTTGTGGGATAAGAGGTCAAACAAAACCTGATACCTAGAATTAGATGTGTGGTCATAGGAGTGGTGGCTGTCTAAAGATCCTGATGAATAACTATGCATATCAGTGGGGAGGAGTAGGACAGGGCATCTAGCAGGGCACCTTTTGTATTAAATACATGTTAGATGATGGGATGAATTGGTGTCAATCCAGGCCTGTTAATATTAGAGTAGGTTGGTAGAGGCTGCTCTGTTATCCAGGGGTACCTGAAAGTAAGTGTATGTGTGAGGCATTAGGGAAGTCACCACACATGATACCTGTCAATTAAGTTGAGACTACTATAGGGGGATGTTTACTTAAAGGGCCTTCAGCTATCTTTATAGGATGTGCGATGTCCTGAGTGTTGTTTCAATACCAAGCAGGTTTGATATCCTAAAACTGTAGTGGGTTGATGTCCAGTCTCCTATATATCCCTGTAGCCTTTGTGGAACTCTGAAGCTTTATGGGAGGTACTAGTAAAAGACACTGGGACTGGAGGAAATTCTTCTGCCCTTGACAACTCTTCTATGATGTCTCCTATTGGTTCTTATATGTTGGATCATCATACTAGGTTTTAATGAGTCTATAGATAAAAGGCAAAGATCTAACTCCTCTAGAATACCTCCTGGTGAATTGAAGAGCTATTAATTTGGAGATCTTTCAGGCACATGCAAAGTGACATGAATACCAATTTATAGAGAATATGTAGGAATTCTGATTGAGTACTTCAATACTTGTTTGAACATTTTCACTAATACCAGTGAGGATAGTCCAACTGTATGTCTGCAAGATCTCCTTCTTCAAGCTAGTGATTGCCTGGGACAGGGTTCCGTTGACTTTGCCCTACTCAACATCCAGTCTAGAGTTCAGAAGGAGGAGCACATTCACTTCCAAAGGCTCTTCTGAGATAATTTCCTTCACTCTCATGCATGTTTTCTGGGTTATCCTGCACACAGAAAGGCATAGGTAACATGCTACACTGCCAGAATGCAAATGGGTCTAAATTGTGCAGGGGTAGATATTCAACAGTATCTACCCACTGGGAGGCTCTCACTAGTGGACCCTCAGGTAGATTCCACAGATGTTGTTGGTGTTTTGGGTCATTGTCTGCACTTGGAAGGTGGAAGAGTGACCACTGAATCGTTCTCCACAGCGTGTCCCCATGATTCGCTGTGGAACCTCTGAGCTCCTCTGGACCTCGGCATTGACATGGTAATCTTCCAGTAAATGAGAGCTGAGAGGCACACTCCTCCTTCAGTGTCACTAATGTGCAATGTGCACGTCTGCAGATCAGGAGTTGGAGTCCACGATTCACTTTGTGGCCAGGCACCTACAAGAGAAGGCTCATTCTAGATCCCTTATGATACTCACAGAAGATTCATTCACAATCCCAAGACCGGTGGCGTCTCAGATAAGAGCTGGTTAATCTTTATGAAAATCAGGAACTGATGAGGACTAGC
>NW_024434958.1:0-11042 GCF_017639785.1 Mesocricetus auratus | reverse complement strand
GGGAGCTTTCAGAGGCTGTATACTGCTATTGCTTAGCTCTGAGCCACCTGCTCAAACTTCATACATGTATATAGAGCATCCCCTTACTCCCTTTTGTCTCCCTTCCCACCTTTGACACCCCTCAACACCCTTCACCACACAGGTCCCTCTCCCATCTTCATGGGTTTCTGATTTGTCTTGTAACCTATTAATTTTAACTCTCCAAGTAGCCACAGCTTGGAACTATCCACTAGATCCTGAAGACGACGACTGTCCCTCCCTCAGAATCCATCAGTTGCCAGTAGTTCAGTAGGGAGGGTCAGGACCCCATGAGCGCCTCCTGGTCTATGACTGCCTTGTGTAGGTCCAGGAGTAGGTAATCACTCCTGCTGTATGATCAGGTTTACAGTGGCTGTGCTGTGCTCCAAAGAGCATTTGCCCTCCTGATCTCCTCTTGGCTCTCACATTCTTTTCACTTTCTCTTCTGAAAGTTCCCTGAGCCCAAATGTTTTGGAATACTGCTCTGTTCTCATTATTTTTATAAAATTTGTCAACTGTTCCTTGAATTGTTGTTAGTATACTAACTTCCCTCAGCCTATTGCAGATCATTGTTTTTTTTTTTTTTTGAAGATTTCTTTTTGTATTTCTCTGGTTTCCAGAGAGACAGACCAAGAGGGAGGGGAGAAAGAAAAGAAAGTGGAGAGAAGGAAAGAAGGGTGGGGAGAGGGAGAGATAGTTCCAGAAACTGGCTTATGCAGTTTTGGAGACAAGCAGATCTGAAATTTGGAGGGAGATCAGTGTAGTAGGCTGGAGTACAGACAAGCACAGACTCATGTCTGGAGCCCTAATCCCATGAGCCAGTGAGTTGGAGACTTGGGCAAGGATTAATGTTTCCAGCTCAGGGAGAGTTTCCTTTTGGTAAATCTTAGTCTTTCCTCTGTAGGCCTTCAACTTCCTGGGTGAGGTAGATTCACATCACAGAGGGCAATCAACTTAGAGTCTACTGATTCAAATGGCAATCCCTGCAAAAATTATTAACACAGCAATATTTAAGCTGGCACATAACAAAAGCAATAGGCACCTTGGTCCAACCAGGCAGACACAAACAGAACAATCAAATCTACTTATGCTATTTTTCTTTGCCCCCTTGCACGCTTTTAGCAGTGTGAAAATGTCACTACCCAAAGCCAACACTGCCATCCCTTGCTTGCACTGACATCCTCTCAGCTGCCCATTGTCACCAGAGATCTCTGTTTGATTTGTTTCATGAGACAACATCTTACTGGGCAGGGCCAGAGTTGAACTCAATTCCCGTCTGCATCTGTAATCGGAGTCTTCCTAGGTTCAAGGCATCTCTTAGGTTTGCGTTTTGTACTGAAATCTTTTCTTTAGAGAGCCATTTACCACATGCTGTTGAAGTTATTTTGATATGTTTCATCTGTCTTTGTTAAAAATGGAGTGGGCAGCATCAGGTAAATAGGCCGGCTTCCCGGCCTGTGTTCCAGTGCCTGCAGATCGCCTGGGAACTGCACAGAGCTCCCAATCCCGGCGGGAGCCAAGCACCCCAGACTCCAGATCATCTCTCCCACCAACGAGACCAGGAAACAAGAGGAGGCTGGGAGTCCAGGGAAGCAGCTGTTCCTCCAGGCAGCATCAGGTAAACAGGCCGGCTTCCAGGCCTGTGTTCCAGTGCCTGCAGATCGCCTGGGAATTGCACAGAGCTCCCAATCCCGGCAGGAGCCAAGCACCACAGACTCCAGGTTTTCTCTCCCACCAACGAGACCAGGAAACTAGAGGAGCCAGGGAGACCAGGGGAGTAGCTGTTCCGGATCAGGTACAACAGGACCCAGCATAGGGTCCAGGGGAACAGGTTGAAGGCTAAGTGCTCCAGATTCCTGTTCTTCTTCTCCAGCCACGGACCACCATTTGGACAAGGTATAGAAGAACCACACAGATTATTGGACTTGCTAGCACCCACCAAAGGGAACTCTGGTCCCCAGAACAGTAAGTGGCTCTTTCTGCACCCACTAGAAGAAGAGATGGGAAAGAGACAATACAAAAACACAGTCAGCAACAGAAAAACAAATATGACACCGCCAGATTCTAGAGACTCCACACCAGCAAGACCCCAACATTCCAATGCGAAAGAAGCAGAAGAGAACGACCTTAAAAGCACTTTCATGAAAATGATAGAGGCCCTAAAAGAGGATATAGGAAAATCCCTCAAAGAAATGGAAGAAAAAACAAACCAAAAAATGCAAGAATTGGAAGAAAAAACAAACCAAAAAAGGCAGGAAATGGAAGAAGAAATGAAGCAAAAAATGCAAGAAATGGAAGAAAAACAAAGCAAAAAATGCCAGAATTGGAAGAAGAAACATACCAAAAAAGGCAGGAAATGGAAGAAGAAACAAAGCAAAAAATGCAAGAAATGGTAGAAAAACAAAGCAAAAAATGAAAAAAATGGAAGAAGAAACAAACCAAAAAAGGCAGGAAATGGAAGAAGAAACAAAGCACAAAATGCGAGAAATGGAACAAAAAGCAAACCAAAAAATGCAAGAAATGGAAGAAAGAACAAACCAAAAAATTCATAAAAGGCAACAAACGGACGAAAAGATAAACAGAAAATTGCAAGAAGCAATGCAAACACTGCAAGGGTTGAAAACTGAAATAGAGACATTAAAAAACACAATCTGAAGAAAGGCAGAAAATAGAAAAGCTGGACAAACAGTCAGGCACTACCAATACAAGCATTACCAACAGAATAGAAGAGATGGAAGAGAGAATCTCAAGTGTTGAAGATACACTAGGAGAAATGGATTTATCAACCAAAGAAAACCTTAAATCCAACAAATCCTTAACACAAAACATCCAGGAAATATGGGACACCATGAAAAGACCAAACCTAAGAATAATAGGTATAGAAGAAGGAGAAGAAATCCACCTCAAAGGGGCAGAAGGCATATTCAACAAAATCATAGAAGAAAACTTTCCCAACCTTAAGAAAGACATGCCAATGAAGGTACAAGAAGCCTACAGAACACCAAATAGAGTGGACCACAAAAAAAATCCCCTTGCCACATAATAATCAAGACCCCAAACATACAGAATAAAGAAAGAATATTAAGAGCAGCTAAGGAAAAAGGTCAAGTAACATATAAAGGCAGACCTATCAGAATTACACCTGATTTCTCCATGGAAACTCTGAAAGCCAGAAGGTCCTGGATAGATATTCTACCTACACTAAGAGACCATGGATGCCAGCCCAGACTACTATACCCGGCAAAGCTCTCAATCACTATAGATGGAGAAAACAAGATATTCCATGACAAAACTAGATTCAAGCAATATGTGTCCACTAACCCAGCCCTACAGAAAATTTTGGAAGGAAAACTCCAACCCAAGGAAGCTAACTACAACCAGAAAAACATAAGCATTAGAGAATCCCTCTCTACCAACAGCCAAAAGAACAAAGGGGTGAAATTCCACACATAATTCCACCAACAACAACCATCACAAATCGAAGAAGGATGAGCAATCAATGGTCATTAATATCCCTCAATATTAATGGCCTTAACTCACCCATAAAAAGACACAGACTAGCAGAATGGATTCGAAGACAGAACCCTTCCTTCTGCTGCATACAAGAAACACACCTCACCCTCAAAGACAGACATTACCTGAGAGTTAAAGGTTGGGAAAAAATTTTTCAATCAAATGGACCCAAGAAACAAGCAGGGGTAGCAATCCTAATATCTAACAAACTAGACTTTAAAATAAAATCAATCAAAAGAGATGAAGGAGGTCATTACATACTCATCACAGGTGAAACCCACCAAGATGAAGTGTCTATCCTGAACATCTATGCCCCAAATACAAAGGCATCCACATTCGTTAAAGAAACATTATTAGAACTTAAATCTCATCTAAAGCCCCACACAGTTATAGTGGGAGATTTCAACACACCACTCTCACCACTAGACAGGAATACCAGACAGAAACTCAACAAAGAAGCAAAGGGTCTAATAGAAGTAATGACCCAACTGGGATTAACAGATATCTATAGAACATTTCATCCACATAAAAAAGAATATACCTTCTTCTCACCACCACATGGAACCTTCTCAAAAATCGACCACATACTTGGCAACATATCAAACCTCAGCAGCTACAAAAAATTGGAATAACTCCATGCATCTTATCAGACCACCATGCTTTAAAATTAGAATTCAACAACAACACAAATTGCAGAAAACCTACAAACTCATGGAAATTGAATAATGCTCAACTGCACCATCCCTGGGTCAAAGAGGAAATAAAAAAAGAAATTAAAGACTTCCTCGAATTCAATGAGAATGAAGACACAACATACCCAAACCTATGGGACACTTTGAAAGCAGTGCTACGGGGAAGTTCATAGCACTAAGTGCTCACATGAAGAAACAGGAGAACAGTTATACCAGAGAATTAACATCACAGCTGAAAGCTCTAGAACACAAAGAAGCAAACTCCCCCAGGAGGAGTAGACGCCAGGAAATAATCAAATTGAGGGCTGAAATCAATAAAGTAGAAACCAGGAAAACAATACAAAGAATCAATGCAACGAAGAGTTGGTTCTTTGAGAAAATCAACAAGATAGACAAACCTTTGTCCAAACTTACCAAACAGCAGAGAGTGAACACGCAAATTAACAAAATCAGAAATGAAAAGGGGGACATAACAACAGACTCTGAGGAAATCCAGAGAATCATTAGGTCATACTTTGAAAACCTGTACTCCACAAAATTCGAAAATTTAAAGGAAATGGATGACTTCCTGGACAGCTATCATTTGCCAAAACTAAATCAAGAACAGATAAGCAATTTAAATAGACCTATAACCCCTATGGAAATAGAAGCTGTCATCAAAAGTCTCCCAACCAAAAAAAGTCCAGGTCCAGATGGCCTCAGTGCAGAATTCTACCAGAAATTCAAAGAACAGCTTATACCAATTCTTCTCAAAGTGTTCCACACAATAGAAGCAGAAGGGTCTTTGCCAAACTCTTTCTATGAGGCTTCAATAACCTTGATCCCCAAGCCACACAAAGATACAACTAAGAAAGAGAACTTCAGACCAATATCCCTCATGAACATTGATGCAAAAATACTCAATAAAATACTGGCAAATCGGATCCAAGAACACATCAAAACAATCATTCACCACGATCAAGTAGGTTTCATCCCAGGGATGCAGGGATGGTTCAACATACGAAAATCCATCAACGTAATCCACCATATAAACAAGCTGAAAAACAAAAATCACATGATCATCTCACTAGATGCTGAAAAAGCCTTTGACAAAATCCAACACCCCTTCATGATAAAGGTCTTGGAGAGATCTGGGATAACAGGGACATACTTAAACATAATAAAAGCTATATACAGTAAACCAACAGCCAACATCAAACTAAATGGACAGAAACTCAATGCAATTCCTCTAAAATCAGGAACAAAACAAGGCTGTCCACTCTCTCCATACCTTTTCAACATGGTACTTGAAGTTCTAGCTATTGCCATACGACAACAAAGGGGGATCAAGGGGATACAAATTGGGAAGGAAGAGGTCAAACTTTCACTGTTTGCAGACGATATGATAGTTTACATCAATGACCCAAAGAACTCTACCAGGGAACTCTTACAGCTGATTAACACCTTCAGCAAAGTGGCAGGCTACAAGATCAACTCAAGAAAATCAGTAGCCCTACTATATACAGATGATAAAAGGGCTGAAAGAGAAATCAGAGAAACATCACCCTTTACAATTGCCACAAACAACATAAAATACCTTGGGGTAACGCTAACCAAACAAGTGAAAGACCTGTATCGTAAGAACTTTGAATCTTTAAAGAAAGAAATTAAAGAAGCCCTCAGAAAATGGAAAGATCTCCCATGCTCTTGGATAGGTAGGAGCACTGTAGTAATAATGGCAATCCTGCCAAAAGCAATCTACAGATTCAATGCAATCCCCATTAAAATCCCAGCACAATTCTTCACAGACCTTGAAAGAACAATAATCAATTTTGTATGGAAAAACAAAAGACCCAGGATAGCCAAAACAACCCTGTTCAACAAGGCAACGTCCGGAGGCATCACCATCCCTGACCTCAAGCTCTATTACAGAGCTATAGTCCTGAAAACAGCTTGGTATTGGCACAAAAATAGACAGGTAGACCAATGGAATCTAATTGAAAACCCGGGTATTAACCCACACACGTACGAACATCTGATCTTTGACAAAGAAGCTAAAAATATACAATGGAATAAAGAAAGCATCTTCAACAAATGGTGCTGGCATAATTGGAGACTGGCATGTAGAAGAATGTGGATCGATCCATGTTTATCGCCATGCACAAAACTTAAGTCCAAATGGATCAAAGACCTCAACATAAATCCAGCCACACTGAACCTCTTAGAAGAGAAAGTGGGTGGTACCCTTGAACGACTTGGTACAGGAGACAGCTTCCTGAACATAACACCAGTAGCACAGACAGTGAGATCAACAATTAATAAATGGGACCTACTGAAACTGAGAAGCTTCTGTAAGGCAAAGGACACAGTCAGCAAGACAAAAAGGCAGCCCACAGAATGGGAAAAATATTCACTAATCCCACATCTGACAGAGGGTTGATCTCCAAAATTTACAAAGAACTCAAGAAGCAAGTCTCCAAAACACCAAAGGACCCTATTAAAAAGTGGGCTGCAGAACTAAATAGAGAGTTTTCAATAGAGGAGTCTAAAATGGCTGAGAGGCACTTGAGAAAGTGCTCAACATCCTTAGCCATCCGGGAAATGCAAATCAAAACAACTCTGAGATACCATCTCACTCCTGTCAGAATGGCTAAAATCAAAAACACCAATGACAATTTATGCTGGAGAGGATGTGGTGAAAGGGGGACACTCCTCCATTGCTGGTGGGAGTGCCAACTGGTTCAGCCACTTTTGAAATCAGTATGGAGATTCCTCAGAAAAATGGGAATAAACCTACCACAAGACCCAGCAACTCCACTCTTAGGCATATATCCAAAAGATGCCCATTCATACAACAAAGATGTCTGTTCCACTATGTTCATAGCAGCTTTATTTGTAATAGCCAGAACTTGGAAGCAACCTAGATGTCCCTCACCCGAAGAGTGGATAGAGAAAATGTGGTACATCTACACAATGGAGTACTATTCAGCAGAAAAAATAATGGAATCATGAGATTCGCAGGCAAATGGATGACACTAGAAGAAACCATCCTGAGTGAGGTAACCCAGTCACAAAAAGAGAAACATGGCATGTACTCTCTCATATATGGATTTTAGACATAGATCTGGGGAGTGCCAGCCTACAATCCTATGGCCAGAGAGTCTAGGAAACAGAAACTTCATTCAGTGGCTGATCAAAGAAGAGGCAGACTCCCTTGGTTAAGTACTGATCTGAACTCAAGAAAGCCAGTAACAGAGAGGAAGGACTGATGATCAAAGGGATTAAGTCTGGGCTGGTTTAACCCCAGGAAACAGCTGACCAGACAAAGGTTAACTCTTGAATCCCAGGCATCAGCCTGGGAATCCAGCATGGGACTGATCAAGACCCCCTGAATCTGGGTGTCAGTGAGGAGGCCTAGGGAATCTATTGAGCCTTGGGCAGCAGATCAGTACCCATCCCAAGTATACACACGGACTTTGGACTCCCATAGAACAATGTGAGGTGCACTCTCACCCTGAACTCTTGGGGAAGGGTCTAGGCCCTGCCCTATATGAAATGACAGACTATGGACACCCCCATGGAGGGCCTCACCCTCCCTGAGGGAATGAGGGGATAACGGGGGGTGGGTTGGGGGAGGGCACGGGAGGAGGGGAGGGAATGGGAGAGGGACCTGGAACTGACTTGTGAAGCAACCTCGTTTCTTATCTAAATCTAAACTGGAAAGTAAAATTAAAAAAATGGAGTTTGTGGGAATTTTTGGACTAAGATTAGTAAGGGCCAAGTCTACCTCATTAGAATTAGAACTCCAATATGTACATTTTAATAATATGGTTAACAATCTGTTAGCAACATTTTGTATAGTAAAATTCACAGATCTTGCATGTAAAATTGCATGATGTTTGTACAGCTATCTGTGGGACACCTGGATCAAGAGAGAGAACATGCTCATCATTATTGAAAATGCCTCCATATTGACTTTGGTTCCATCTTTATTTATCATAGATGACCACCTCATATTTCTGCCCTTATAGAATGATTTTGCCTGTTACTTCATTAATTAAAATGATACAATAAATTTCAGTCAGCTTGGTTTTGAGATTCACCTATGTTAGTGTCTTAAGTTTGTTACTTTTTATGAATGAATACTATTTCATTGTATGGACACACCACAGCTTGTTTTATCCACTCATTGATAGACATGCAGGCTATTTAATGTTATGAGCTTTCAGTACAATATCTATAACTCGGGATGTCTGCACATCTACTGTGAAGAGCCCTCTTTCACTACCACATTCATTTAAGTCTCTTTTGTTTTGATCCCTCAAGATAGATGTGAGCCAATCTGAGTCAGCCTTTCCAAGAGTCAGATATTTCACTGATTTTCTCTGGGTTTGACTTCTATTTTATTTCTACTCTTTACATTTTATCTCCCCTTCCTCCCTCCCTCCTTTCCTTCTCTCCTCCCTCTCCTTTTCTTTTTTCTTTTTTGCTTTCTTTGGGATTCATTTGTTTTCCTTATTGAATTTCTTAAGTTGGAAACTTAGTTCATTGATTTGAAGCCTTTTCCCCCTGTTTCTATTATTGGTGGTGTTATTATTATTTGCTGTAAATCTCTTTAGAAGTAACATAAACAAAAGGCCCAGGATAGCCAAAACATCCCTATACAATAAAGGAACTTCAGGAGGCATCACCATACCTGACTTCAAGCTCTATTATAGAGCTATAGTCCTGAAAACAGCTTGGTATTGGCACAAAAATAGGCAGGTAGACCAATGGAACCGAATCGAAAGCCCTAATTTTAACCCACACACCTATGAACACCTGATTTTTGACAAAGAAGCTAAAACTGTACAGTGGAAAAAAGAAAGCATCTTCAACAAATGGTGCTGGCATAACTGGGTACTGGTATGCAGAAGACTGCAGATAGATCCATGTTTATCACCTTGTACAAAACTTAAGTCCAAATGGATCAAAGATCTCAACATACATCCAGCCACACTGAAACTTTTAGAAGAGAAAGTGGGAGATACTCTTCAACGAGTTGGTACAGGAGACCACTTCCTAAACATAACACCAGTGGCACAGGCACTGAGATCGACATTTAACAAATGGGACCTTCTGAAACTAAAAAGCTTCTGTAAGGCAAAGGACACTGTCAAAAAGACAAAAAGGCAGGCCACAGAATGGGAAAAGATATTCACTAACCCTACATCTGACAGAGGGCTAATCTCCGAAATTTACAAAGAACTCAAGAAACAAGTCTCCAAAACACCAAAGGATCCACTTGAAAGGTGGGGTACAGAGCTAAATAGAGAATTCTCAGTAGAGGAGGCTAAAATGGCCAAGAGACACTTAAGAAAGTGCTCAACATCCTTAGCCATCAGGGAAATGCAAATAAAAACAACTCTGAGATACCATCTTACTCCTGTCAGAATGGCTAGAATCAAAAACACCGAAGACAATTTATGCTGGAGAGGATGTGGAGAGAGAGGAACACTCCTCCACTGCTGGTGGGAATGCTCGACTCATACAGCCTCTTTGGAAATCAGTATGGAGATTCCTCAGGAAAATGGGAATTAATCTACCACTAGACCCAGCAATTCCACTCTTAGGCATTTATCCAAATGAGGCAGGTTCATACAACAAGGGCATCTGCTCTACTATGTTCATAGCAGCATTTTTGTAATAGCCAGAACCTGGAAGCAACCTAGATGCCCCTCAACTGAAGAGTGGATAGAGAAAATGTGGTACATTTACACAATGGAGTATTACTCAGCAGAAAAAAACAATGGAATCTTGAAATTCGCAGGGAAATGGATAGCACTGGAAGAAACCATCCTGAGTGAGGTAACCCAGTCACAAAAAGACAAACATGGTATGTACTCACTCATATATGGATTTTAGACATGGATCAGGATAGTGCCAGTCTGCACTTCCACAGATAGAGAGTCTGAGAAACAGGAAAGAACCTAAAAGATATGCATATATGCATAGTACCCAAGAGAAGAGGATGGAGACAAGATCCTCTGAATGGATGGGGAACACGGCGAGGGTAGGGGGAGTGGGACCTGGGAAGAATAGAGGGGGTAAAGAGGAAGGAGTTGGTCATGGGGGAACAGGAAGTTGAGGGGTGGGGGTAGAATAGGGGGAAGAGGGAATCATAGGATCGAAGACAGATCAGGCACCAGAGTGACCTCGAGTGATCTAAAGGTATAACATCAATTGGCAAGCTAAGCAATAGTGGAGGGACCACCTCGAATGCCCATTCCTGATAATGAACTTGATGTCTATAACCATCCGGGAGCCTTCATCCTGTGACTGATGGAAGCAGAGGCAAACACACAACTAATCACTGAACTGAACCCAAGGAACCCAGTGACAGAGAGAGAGGAGTGATGAGCAAATTGGCAAAGAATGGGCTGGCAAAACCAGCAGAGACAGCTGATCTGAACAGGGGAGTGCTCTTGGACCCCAGACCGACAGTGTGGAGGCCAGCATGGGACTGATCTGGACCCCCAAATGTGAGTGTCAGTGAGAAGGCCTGGGCAACCTATGGGGCCCTGAGCTGTGGATCAGTGTCTATCCCTGGTATACAAACTGTCTTCATGTGCCTATAGCACAAAGAGAGATGCTCTCTTAGCCTGGACTCTTAGGGGAGTGCCTTGACCCTACCAAGAGTAAAATGACAGACTCTAGATATCCCCTATGTGGAAGGATTTGGCAATAGGGTGGGAGGGAGGGGGAAGGGGAGTGCGGGAAGAGGGGAGGGAGAGGGAACTGGGATTGACATGTAAAACAAGCTATTTAAAATTAAAATAAAAAATGATAATAAAAAAAGAA
>NW_024434957.1:0-3632 GCF_017639785.1 Mesocricetus auratus | reverse complement strand
TATAAGGGCTGCAGGATTCCTTCTGACACTTTGAGTCTCTGGGCCAGTGACTTCTAGTGCATCTGCCAAGGTTGATGCAACACCAGGTAGCTCCATCCTTTTCTGGAGCAGAGATGGTCCCTGCACCTTGGAATTCTCTTGCCCAAAAGATGTTCTGCACAGCAACATTTCCATACCATTCCCAGATGCAGACTTATAGAACTGGTCACAGATTTTGTTGACCCCAGCCCCTGGCAAAAGGCTTGTAAATGGATATTTGCTGAGTCCAAGTTCTGTCCACAGACACCCTTGAGTTGTATCCTACAATATTTATCCAAATCCTGCATCCAGGGTCACCAGCAGAACATTCCTGCTTGCTTCCTTGTTAGCAGATTCTCCGTGTCACCAGCAAACTAGCTTCTGTTCCTGCTGGCATTTACACCCTTATGCTCAAGAGCTGTCACAGTTTTCCTGACCTTCTGCTTTCTCCCAATGGCACACTTTGGCAGGACCTGCTGTAGGTGCTCCTCTGACTTTGCATTTTCTTCCCTAGAATTTGTTCTGGCAAGGGCAGGATTCTTTTATTTTTTTATTTTTTGGTTTTTCGAGAAAGCATTTCTCTGTGGCTTTGGAGGTTGTCCTGGAACTCGCTTGGTAGTCCAGGCTGGTCTCGATCTCACAGAGATCCACCTGCATCTGCCTCCCGAGTGCTGGGATTAAAGTCGTGCACCACCAATGCCTGGCGAGGCCAGGATTCTTCTGTAATGAATCCTTTCTCTCTGTTCCTGACTGCTCTCCCACTCTAACTATTGGGTTTTTTTGATTCATACATTTTATTATTATTATTTTAATTTTACATTGCGTGTTCTACATGTCAATCCCAGTTCCCACTCCCTTCCCCCCCAACCCCCCCAGCTTCCCACCCTATCGCCATTTCCTTCCATATAGGGGATATCTAGAATCTGTCATTTCACTCAGGGGAAGGTCCAGGCACTCCCCCTAAGAGTCCAGGCTGAGAGAGCATCCCTCTTTGTGTTATAGACTCACAATGTCTGTTTGTATGCCAGAGATATATACTGATCCGCTGCCGAGGGCCCCATAGGTTGCCCAGGCCTCCTCACTGACTCTTTGCTCAGGGTTTCTGGATCAGTCCCATGCTGGCCTCCTAGCTGTTAGTCTGGGGTCCAAGAGCTCTCCCCTGTTCAGATCAGCTGTCTCTGCTGGTTTTGCCAGCCCATTCTTTGCCAATTTGCTCATCGCTCCTATCTCTCTGTCACTGGGTTCCTTGGGTTCAGTTCAGTGTTTAACTGTGGGTGTTTGTCTCTGCTTCCATCAGTCACTGGATGACGGCTCCAGGATGGCTATAGACATCAAGTTAATTATCAGGAATGGGCATTCGAGGTTTTCTCTCCACTATTGCTTAGCTTGCCAATTGGTGTCATCCCTTTAGATCGCTAGAGGTCACACTAGTGTCTGACTATTATGTTCTGTTTGTTCTGTCTCTGTTCCCTTGCTGCCACTGCTGCTGCCACCTCCATGTCACACTCCTGGGGTCCCTCTTTCTAGGCTGGATCTCTCTCTGGACCCCAATACTGTGGTGAAATTCTACCCACTTGCTATCTCCATCTTTATGTTGTCCAGCACATGGCTCTTTAACCTCCTACTCTGCCAACTGCTCACATAGGTTGCACCCTGTGCTATCTCTCCCTACCCTGTACCTCCCTGAAATTCTACCTGCCTGCTTCACACTGAATCAATCTGTTCTCCTTCAATAAATTTGCCTACACATTCAACTCTGCTAAAAATGTGTTTTTCACATATCCTCCACCTTCTGTTCCAGCTTGCTCAATTGTCACCCTGCAATGCTACTCTGCCTCATCTCCCTGTTATAGTATGGTGGGAGTGTGACTGCATGGGGTGACACATACCCAATCAGGCAGATCTTACATAGGAAAGAAGTATTTTTTAAATATATTTTTTGTGTATTTAAATTAGAAACAAACTTGCTTCACATGTCTATCCCAGCTCCCTCTCCTTCCCCTCCTCCCTGCTGGCTACCAATGGCCCCAACCCCCTACCCAACCCCACCCAGCTCCCCAGGTCAGGTGAGGCCCACCATGGGGAATCTCCAATTCTGTCATATCATATCATCCGGGCAGCGCCTAGGCAATCCCTTATGTGTCCAGTCTGAGAGAGCATCCCTCCATGTGGAATGGGCTCTCAAATCCATTCGAATGCCAGGGATAAATACTCATCTACTTCCAGAGACCACATGGATTGCCATGGCCTCCTCATTGACACCCAAATTTTGGGGGTCTAGATAAGTCCCATGCTGGCCTCTCAGGCATCACTCTGGGGTCCATGAGCTCCTCCTTGTTCTGGTCAGCTGTTTCTGTGGTTTCTCCAACCTGGACTATATCCCTTTGCTCATCACTCCTCCTACTCTGTCACTGGGTTCAGGATTTAGCTGTGGTTGTCTGCATCTGCTTCCACCAGCCACTGGATCTTGCAGGCTCTAAGATGGCATGTAATGTATTCATTAATCTCCTTATCTGGGAAGGGTTTTTAAGTTAACCTCCCCACTATTGCTTAGATTGTGAGTTGATGTCATCCTTGTAGATCTTTCAAAATCTCACTAGTACCAGATCTCTCTTTAAACGTATAATGGTACTCCCCTGTTCCATGTCTAAAATCCATATATGAGTGAGTACATACTATGTTTGTCTTTTGGGACTGGGTTACCTCACTCAGGATGGTTTCTTCTAATGTCATCCATTTGCCTGAAAATTTCAAGATTCCATTGTTTTTTTTTACTGCTGAGTAGCACTCCATTGTGTAAATGCACAACATTTTCTCTATCCACTGTTCAGTTGAGTGTCATCTTGGTATCTTCCAAGTTCTGGTTATTACAAATAATGCTGCAATGGGCATAGTGGAACAGATGTCCTTGATGTATGAATATACTTCTTTCAGCATATGCTTAAGAGTGGCATTGATGGATCTGATGGTAGACTGATTCCCATTTTCCTGAGGAATCTCCATACTGATTTCCACACAGCCTGTAAGAGTTGGCACTCCCACCAGCAGTGGAAGAATGTTCCCCTTTCTCCACACCCTCTCCAGCATATACTGTCATTGGTGTTTTTTATTTTAGCCATTCTAAGAGGTTCAGTGTGGCTGTATTTATGTTGAGGTGTTTGATTCATTTGGAATTAAGTTTTGTGCATGTCGATGGACATGGATCTAACTGTAATGCAATCTTCTACATGCCAGCATCCAGTTATGCCGGCACCATTTGTTGAACTTTCTTTTTTTCCATTGTATAAATTTGGCTTCTTTGTCAAAAATCAGGTGTTTGTAGGTGTGTGGGTCCATATCAGGGTTTTCAATTAGATTCCGTTGGTATACCTGTCTATTTTTTTGCCAATAGCATGCTGTTTTCAGGACTATTGCTCTAGAATAGATCTTGAAGCAGTGATGGTGATGCCTCTGAGCGTTCTTTTCTTAACTTAAATTTTCCCATCTCCCTTTGGTCTAGACTTTTATCTTTCTCCTACATGTGTGTATCGTACTTTTGCTCTCACTCTGTGGCATGTAGAGTGTGGGTGGGTGGCTGGCCCCTTGTTTCCACCTCTACTTGTTCTGTTGTTCCT
>NW_024434956.1:0-5144 GCF_017639785.1 Mesocricetus auratus | reverse complement strand
ATGTCTCTCAAATAGAGGAGCCTTTCAGATCGCCAACTGACACCTCTGCAAGACCACTACATGCACTAAATTTAAATATTATATGTTTATCTATAGGGTCTCCATGTATGTCTGCCCTACATTTGATATTTTTGTCCTCCAAATGATTATCTGTCACAGGCCAGTAAGACCAAGAATTCAGTTTTGGAAACTTTTAGTGGCATCTATGAATACTCCAGTTTTCTGTAAGACTCTCCATAAGATGTTACATGGTTTGTTTTCCATTCTTTCCTCTCCCAATACTAAGATTGAATTTAGGACATTGCACATGGTTGGCATCAACATTCCATTCATCTGCCACAACTACTGCAATGCAAGTTTCAAATTAATTTAACTGTCAATTTGGGCACCATAAGACTTGTCCTAGAGAATAGGAGATAGAATGCTGTAAATAAAAGGAATTTTTATATGAATAACTAGAAGAATGGCCTCAATCCACATTCAGACTCTGGACAGTTTAGTCTGAGAAATGTTGACATTATAGAATTCTTGGTTGACACTCCCACAGATTTATGCTGCCAACTTACTTATCATATACAATTTATTACTATATTTTGAAGAGTTATCTCCTATATGATCCAGGATTGACTCAACGTGTCTTCTGCCTCAGTCGCTCTTCCTTTCTCAATTACAGAGAGGAGGGGTTGCATTCCACTGAACACACAGTACTCCACAGGCTTTTATGACATACTTGCCACTGCCTTCTTCTTCTTCTTCTTCTTCTTCTTCTTCTTCTTCTTCTTCTTCTTCTTCTTCTTCTTCTCTTCTTCCTCTTCCACTTCTTATGTTTTTATGATTATTAATAATTCTTTTGTAGTGGAAACCAAGGTTTTCTGAGTAGGCCTGGAATTCTTGGAACTCATTTTATACAAGAGATATGCCACAATCTAAAAAAATCCCCCTGTCTTTCTCTGCCTCCAAATCGTGAATTTTATGAAATGAGCCAACATGCACAGTTATACTAAATAATCTACATTTATTTTCTGTGTGTGTATGTTGACAGAATGTACACATGTGTAGTCAATGAATTTCTGAGGACCAAGAAAGGTAGAAGAGACAACTAGATACCCTAGATATTGAGCTATGGTCAATTGTTAGACATGTGGTTTTTGAGAACCAAACTTTGGTCCTGTAGCAAGAGCAGTTTGTGCTAAAATCCACTGAGCATTCTCTCCCAAACCATATTATTGTTTTAAATAGCATTCCTATTATTTGGTGAAAACTCATAATTTTCATTACTAATCTCACACTGCAAGTACAGAGATTGTTAAACTGAGGCATTACACTTCCTGGTTTTCTTTTTCATTTCTCAAAATGCCAGGTTTAATTTAAATTTCAATTAATACTATTTCTTCCTAGGCAGTGATGTTACATGTTTTTAATCCCAGCACTCAGGAGATAGAGGCATGCACATATCTGTGAGTTTGTGGCCATCCTGATCTACAAGGTGAGTCGAGGTCAGTCAAGACTCTTTCACATATAAACTCTCACAATATAAACCCAGACAACTTTGCATTGTCAGGGTGGTGTTGCAGTCCTTTAATCCCAAAATTTGTCAAGAAAAGAGAAGCAGAACTCTGAGTCAGAGAGTTGACCATTGAACAAATAGAAACCCATAAACAAATGTTGACTCTCCCATGCTGATCAAGCAACCATGAGTCTTCTGATATCACTCCCACCCCAAAACATCATAGAGGTGCCCTTGTGCCCTTGTGTCTGGATGCACATCTCTTTCCCAACCTGGCACTCTTTGGCTGTGGAGTTCAGGCAGGTCTACTCTACCACAGTGGACCAAGCAAGTGCCACGTGGCTGACAGAGCTTTGCTGGTCCTGCTCCCACTCACCGGGAATGGGAGTGCCTCAGACACCCACTGTTAGACCCTTCAAAGTATTGCATCTGCTTTCAATCGCTGGAAAAGAACCTTGGATCGGTACACACTGGGAGAAATAAATACATCACCTGCACACATTGGAGGAAGGAATGGGAAGATGAAATTATAAGAACACATACAGCAACAGAAAAATAAATATGTTAGTAAAAATGTCTAGGGACTTTTCACCATATTCACCATGTTCAAGGTTTCTGTGAATGACACTGGCCTGAATATTGGCACACCCTTCATCTGTCTCAATCTCACTGTGTTGTGTAAATGCACTTCCATCCCAAAATGAAAACCTTATTTACATTTCCTAGTGAAAACTTTAGATTTTTCAAAATTCAAGTTTTTTTCTCATAAACACTGAGTTTGTGAATAGTTTAAATGTTATGTAGTAGGAGAATTAAATGAAATACAAGAGGAAATATCAAAGATTATATCAAAATAATTTCAACACTGACTCATGGTAAAGTATAGAACTCTGCTTTTAGGGATAAATTAAATTTCAGACAGTACGGAAAAATCCATGGAAGATAGAATAAGTTTTAAAGAATACTTAGGATATTTGAAAATAAAGATAAATAGCTCCACCCACAGAAATAACTTTTTCACTTTCCAAGAAAATTAGTATAATTATAATGCAGAAAGAGATTTGCATTTAAGGAGAAAATAAATGATGACATAATGTTAGTCCATGAGTGGGTGGGTGTGCTTAATTATGTGGGAGATGTACGAGAATGTGACACAATGTGAGATCATGAATGGTGCCTGGTAACACTGGTGGAATTCTTTTTACTAATGTCAAGGGCCCAAGAGGCATATATCAGGTGTAATATTTGTTATCATTTGATATTTTACCCTCCCAAGATAAGTGTCCTGTACATTTTTAATGGCAGAATATGAAGACAATGATATTAATAACCTGGCCATAGACAATGCCCAGTATTTGGTCTGCAGATATCCATATTTTCCAAGTCAAAATTACCTAATATAAGAGAAAATATTTTCTGTTGAAAAACAGTTAAAAGTCTCTTGTTGATGAATGCTCTCCTTCCTAAGAAGTAAAACTGTGTATTCAGAAAATTAAAGGACTCAGAGATGTGTATGAAATGGTGAGTTTCCCATTGTTATCTCCCTTCAGCAAGGTTTTACTCATTTTCTTAGGGTATACTGAGGAATCATAAACAGATGTCTATCTAGAATGAGACAGATACCATATTTCTTCTATCTGATGGCCTCTAAAAGCCTAGATATACAATGTCAGTATTACATTGCAAGACTGTACATATTGCAGGATTCCATTGAACTTGCTGTCCATAAGACAGCATAATGTCCAGTACCACTGTCCATGTCAAGCTGTTGCTGTTGCATACTGAGACATCTGTGAATCTGACACTGCCCTGTGTCAATGATGTTTGTTCTGAGACAACTATTAGATGTCAACAATGAATGAGGTTACTTTCTGCTTTCTGTATGTATGTTTTCTGAGGATTCAAGTGCCAATGCATTGTTGGATTGTCCAAGTTCATGTAAATGAGAATCATGTAGAAATTTTAATCTCAATATCATTCTACAGTATTAACCTGGGATAACCATCTCTGGCAAGCATTGTCTAAGTTAGTGGATGGCAATCTTGGAGACATATATTAGGAAGGTAATCTGGAGCCATATTGTAGGAATATAATTGGGGAATTTGAAGAGCAGAGGTCCCTGTGAATGAACATAGTGTCTACAACTGTATTCAAGGAGTATGGTTCAGTGCTTATCTGTGGATATCTGCTTCTGCTTTTATCATCTAATGGATGAAGGAGCTAGGATGGCCATTAAGTAGTCATCAATCACATTATAGGGAAGGGCACCATAGGCAGCCTGTCCACTACTGCATAGTTTCTTAGTTGGGTCATCTTTGGGGATTTCTGAACATTTGCCTAGTATCACATTTCTTTTTAAAACTATACTGGTTCCCGCTGTTAAAGTATCAGTTTCCTTGCTCTCATCTATTCCTCCCCTATCTCAGCCTTTCTTTTCCCTCTTGTCTTCCTCCCTCACATCTTCTGCCCTTCCATTTTTCCTACCTCCCTCCTCTCACCCACCATGCTCTCATTTTGCTCTGGAGTTCTTCTCCCATTCCCCTTTAATGGCAGAAGCATCATTTCTCTCTTAAAGTCCTATTTGTGTCCTAATTTCTCTGGTGTTGTGAATTGTAAGGTGATAATTATTTGCTCTATGGCTAATATCCATATATGAGTGAATACATACCGCGTTTGCCTTTTTGTGACTGGGTTATATCACTCAGGATGTTTTTTTCCAGTTCATCCCATTTGCCTTTGAATGTAAACTTTTCATCATTTTTTCCTTCGTAATAATACTCCATTTTGTAAACATATCACATTTTCTTCATCCATTCTTCAGTTGAGGGACATCTAGTTTCCTTCCAGGTTCTAGCTATTACAAACAATACCACTATGAACACAGTTGAGCATATGTCAATGTTATGTTAACATGCATATTAGGATATATGCCTAAGAGTTAAATTGCTCGATTTTGAAGTAGACAGATTGCCATTTTCCTGAAAAACTGCCACGTTGATTTCCAAAGTGGCCACCCATGTTTGCACACCCACCACCAATGGAGGAGTGTTCCCCATGGTCTATATCCTCTCCAGCATTGACTTTCATTGGTGTTTTCCATTTGAGCCATTCTGGCTGGTGAAAGACACTATCTCAGAGTCATTTTGTTTTTCATTTACCTGATGGAAACAATATTTTGAGCAATTTTTAAGTGTCTTTCAGCCATGTTGGACACCTTTTTTAAGAATTATCTCTTTAGTTCTGTACACTACTTTATAGTTAGATTATGGATTTTTGTGACCAGCTGATTGAGTTTTTTGGTTTTTTTTTTTTGAAAATCAACCATCTGTCATGTGTGCGGTGGTAAATACATTTGCCCATTCTGTGGGCTGCACTTTTTCTTGTTAACTCTGTCTTTTTCCTTACAGAAGCCTCTCAGTTTCTGGATTCCCATTTGTTAATTGCCAATCTCAGTGTCTGTGCTAATGGAGTTATGATAATGAAGTGTTCCCCTGTACCAGTTCATTCAAGGGTACATCCCACTTAACAAGATATTTCTTAACACATCCAGATGTAATCAAAACCTATATATGAAGCTGGACCTGTACACTGGCACTCGGTGAAACTGAAATTCTGTCTACAGAATTGGTTTGCACGA
>NW_024434955.1:0-657 GCF_017639785.1 Mesocricetus auratus | reverse complement strand
AATAACCACAAACTCAAGAGTTCCACGTGCCTCTGTCTCCTTTGTACTGGGATTGAAAATTGTGCCAGGCATGCCTGGCAAAAGCAGTTTTAATTGAAATTCAAAAGGATAATTGGCATTGTGAGAAGTGAAAGTGAAAACCAGGAGGTCTAATGGTTCACTCTGAATTTGTTGTTTGAGATGGGATAAAAATTGTTACTTTTGACCATATCATAGGACTCCTGTTGCATAGTGGTTTTAAGCACACACGGATCTTCTTAGAAGACCCAAGTTTGTTTCCAAACATCCACATGGTTATCAATGTTCCTAGCTCCATTTCTAGGTTATCTGTTTCTCTCTTCTACCTTTCTTCATCCACCGCAACTCTTTAGCGACACATGTGTACAATTTTTCAATACACAAACAGGGAAATTAATCATAAATTATTAAACATGGTTGTCCATGTGGGCACACTTCATAAATTTCACTTTTCTGATGCAGAGGCAGGGGAATTTTTATGCAAGAATTACAAGAAATGGAGGAAAAAAATCCAAAAATGCAGAAAATGCAAGAAATGGAAGAAAAGACAAACCAAAAATTTCAACCAATTCAAGAATGAGAGGAAAAGAAAAAGCAAAAATTACAAGAAAATTTCAAACAGTGCAAGGGTTGAAAGAT
>NW_024434954.1:0-10134 GCF_017639785.1 Mesocricetus auratus | reverse complement strand
CATCTGTGCCCCAAATACAAAGGCATCCATGTTCGTAAAAGAAACATTACTACAACTTAAATCTCATCTAAAGCCCCACACACTTATAGTGGGAGATTTCAACACACCACTCTCCCCACTAGCCAGGAATACCAGACAGAAGCTCAACAAAGAAAAAAAGGGTCTAATAGAAGTAATGACCCAACTGCGATTAACAGACATGTCTAGAACACTTCATCCACCCAAAAAAGAATATACCTTCTTCTCACCACCACATGGAATCTTCTCAAAAATCGACCACATAATTGGCAACATATCAAACCTCAGCAGCTTCAAAAAAATTGGAATAACTCCATGCATCATATCAGACCACTATGCGTTAAAATTAGAATTCAACAACAACACAAATTGCAGAAAACCTACAAACTCATGGAAATTGAATAATGCACAACTGCACCATTCCTGGGTCAAAGAAGAAATAAAAAAGAAATTAAACAATTCCTCAAATTCAATGAGAATGAATACACAACATACCTAAACCTATGGGACACTTTGAAAGCAGTGCTACAGGGGAAGTTCATAGCACTAAGTGCCCACATGAAAAAACTGGAGAATAGTTATACTAGAGAATTAACAGCATAGCTGAAAGCTCTAGAACACAAAGAAGCAAACTCCCCCAGGAGGAATAGATGCCAAGAAATAATCAAATTGAGGGCTAAAATCAATAAAGTAGAAACTAGGAAAACAATACAAACAATCAATGGAACGAAGAGTTGGTTCTTTGAGAAAATCAACAAGATAGACAAACCTTAGTCCAAACATACCAAACAGCAGAGTGTGAACATGCAAACTAACAAAATTGGAAATGAAAATGGGGACATAATAATGGACTCTGAGGAAATTCAGAGAATCATCAGGTCAAACTTTGACAACCTGTACTCCACAAAATTCGAAAATTTAAAGGAAAAGGATGACTTCCTGGATAGCCATCACTATCCAAAATTAAATCAAGAACAGATAAGCAATTTAAATAGACCTATAACCCCTATGGAAATAGAAGCAGTCATCAAATTCCCCCAGCCAAAAGAGGCCCAAGTCCAGATGGCCTCAGTGTAGAATTCTACCAGAAATTCAAAGAACAGCTTATACCAATTCTTCTCAAAGTATTTCACACAATAGAAGCAGAAGGGTCTTTGCCAAACTCTTTCTACGAGGCTTCAATAACCTTGATTCCCCAAGCCACACAGAGATACAACTAAGAAAGAGAACTTCAGACCAATATCCCTCATGAACATTGATGAAAAAATAATAAAATATTGGCATATCGGGTCCAAAAACACATCAAAACAATCATTTACCACGATCAAATAGGTTTCATCCCAGGGATGCAGGATGGTTCAATATACGAAAATCCATCAATGTAACCCCCCATATAAACAAGCTGAAAAACAAAAATCACATGATCATCTCACTAGATGCTGAAAAAGCCTTTGACAAAATCCAAAACCCCTTCATGATGAAGGTCTTGGAGAGATCTTGGATAACAGGGACATAACCAAATATAATAAAAGCTATATAGAGCAAACGAATAGCCAACATCAAACTAAATGGACAGAAACTCAATGCAATTCCTCTAAAATCAGGAACAAGACAAAGCTGTCCACTCTCTCCATACCTTTACAATATTGCACTTGAAGTTCTAGCCAGAGCCATACGAAAACAAAAGGGAATCAAGGGGATACAAATTGGAAAGGAAGAGGTCAAAGTTTCACTATTTGCTGATGATATGATATTTATATAAATGATCCTACCAGGGAACTCTTACAGCTGATTAACACCTTCAGCAAATTGGAAGGAGACAAGATCAACTCAAAAAAATCAGTAGCCCTACTATATACAGATGATAAAAGGGCTGAGAAAGAAATCAGAGAAACATCACCCTTTACAATTGCCACAAACAACATAAAATACCTTGGGGTAATGCTAACCAAACAAATGAAAGGCCTGTTTCGCAAGAACTTTGAATCTTTAAAGAAGGCCGCAGAAAATGGAAAGATCTCCCATGCTCTTGGATAGGTAGGATCAATGTAGTAAAAATGGAAATCCTGCCAAAAGCAATCTACAGATTCAATACAATCCCCATTAAAATCCCAGCACAATTCTTCCCAGACCATGAAAGAACAATAATAAATTTTGTATTGAAAAACAAAAGACCCAGGATAGCCAAAAAACCCTGTTCAACAAGGCAACATCTGGAGGCATCACCATCCTAGACTTCAAGCTCTATTATAGAGCTATATTACTGAAAACAGCTTGGTATTGGCACAAAAATAGACAGGTAGACCAATGTAATCAAATTGAAAAACCTGATATTAACACACACATGTATGAACATCTGATCTTTGAAAAAGAAGCTAAAAATATACAATGAAAAAAAGAAAGTATCTTCAACATATGTGTCATATGCGGATGCTGGCATGTAGAAGAATGTGGATCAATGCATGTCTATCACTATGCACAAACCTTAATTCCAAATGGATTAAAGACCCCAACGTAAATCCAGCCACACTGAACCTCTTAGAAAAGAAAGTGGGTGGTACTCTTGAATGAATTGGTACAAGAGACAGCTTCCTGAACATAACACCAGTAGCACACACAGTTAGATCAACATTTAATAAATGGGACCTCCTGAAACTGAGAAGCTTCTGTAAGGCAAAGGATATTGTCAGCAAGACAAAAAGGCAGGCCACAGAATGGGAAAAAATATTCACTAACCCCACATCTGACAGAGGACTGAACTCCAAAATTTACAAAGAACACAAGAAGCAAGTGAGCTAGAGAACTAAATAGAGAATTCTCAATAGAGGAGTCTAAAATGGCTGAGAGGCACTTGAGAAAGTGCTCTACATCCTTAGCCATCCAGGAAATGCAAATCAAAACAACTCTGAGATACCATTTTACTCCTGTCAGAATGGCTAAAATCAAAAACACCAATGACAATTTACGCTGGAGAGGATGTGGTGAAAGGGGAACACTCCTCCATTGCTGGTGGGAGTGCCAACTTGTTCAGCCACTTTGGAAATCAGTATGGAGATTCCTCAGAAAAATGGGAATAAACCTACCATAAGACCCAGCAACTCCACTCTTAGGCATATATCCAAAATATGCCCATTCATACAACAAGGATGTCTGTTCCACTATGTTCATAGCAGCATTATTTGTAATAACCAGAACTTGGAAGCAACTTAGATGCCCCTCAACTGAAGAGTGGATAGAGAAAATGTGGTACATTTTCTCAATGGAGTACTATTCAGCAGAAAAACACAATGGAATCTTGAAATTTGCAGGCACATGGATGGCACTAGAAGAAACCATCCTGATCGAGGTAACAAAAAGAGAAACATGGCATGTACTCTCTCATATATGCATTTTAGACATAGATCTGGGCAGTGCCAGCCTACAATCCCACTGAGCTGAACTCAAGACAGCCAGTAACAGAGAGGGAGGACTGATGACCAAAGGAGTTAAGACTGGGCTGGTTTAACCCCAGAAACAGCTAACCTGAAAGGGTTAACTCTTGAATTCCAGTCTGATGCCTGGGAATACAACATGGGACTGATTAAGACCCCCCTGAATGGGGGTGTCAGTGAGGAGGCCTAGGTAATCTATTGAGCCTTGGGCAGTAGATCAGTATTCATCCTGAGTTTATACGTGGACTTTGGAATCCCATCCAACAATGAGAAATGCACTCTCACCCTGCACTCTTGTGGGGAAGGTCTAGGACCTGCCCTGGATGAAATGACAGACTATGGACACCCCCACGGAGGGCCTCATCCTCCCTGGGGAAATGAGGGGATATGGGGGGAGTTGGGGGGAGGGCACGGGAGGGGGGAGGGAAAGCGAGAGGGACCTGGAACTGACTTGTGAACCAACCATGATTCTTATATAAATTTAAACATAAAATAAAAACATTAATATGCAACTTCTGTAAATAAAAGGGGGAGGAGGAGGTGAGGGTAGTAATAATTCATTATGGAGTGGAAAAGCAAAGACTGAACACTAAAATGTTGCTCACTCCAAATCCTCAGTGTGAATTCCCGAATCCTCTGTAGGGTCTAACAACTTAATGTGACGCAATCTTTCCGCTGCAAGATGGGATGGGTATAGGGGTACACATTTTCTCAATGAGAGGAAAATTTTGGATTTTCTCAATCAATGGTTTGATGGCGTACAAAAGTCCTACTTACTCTCTAGGTCTGAAAGTGCTAGCGGCTGCCCTAGGGCTTGGTGGCTGAGGCAGTAGAAGCACAGTTCCTGGTCTTTGCCTCAGGGAAAAAGGGTGGAAAGGCTCGGGAAGGCAGCAGAGCATGTGGTGTTTACCCTGCTCGACTGCCCCAGGGACCTCCTCTCAAGGCCACAGACTGTCCAGGTGGAGCCTCACCGAGCATCTTCCCTCGGAGGAAAGCCCCAGCCGAGACACTGAAGCCGGCAGCCTGAGAAAGCGGAATTCAGGAGGCCGCCCACCCACCCAGGCGGCTCGTGCTGCTGAGGATCCTCCATCCTCTTCCCGCCCACACCCCCTCCTCAGAAGCCCAAACTGTCTTCAACTCCCTCACCTCGGTTCTGCTCTCACCGTGCAGCTCCCAGGGCTCCCGAGGGCTTTTCCAGAGCAGCTGTTTCTTCACGGAGGAGAAGGACTTAGGTGGCTGCTCCCTCGGAGGCGGCTGGGGCCAAGAACAAGTGCAGTGGTGTCCACAGGAACCACACTTACCAGCCTCTGCTCAGACTCCCACTGACTGGCTCACCCAGCACATGCGCTGTGTGCAGACCGGGAGTAGGCGGGGTAACAGGCCAAGCCAAGAATTACGATTGGACAGCCTGGCTGCCCATCAGGAGTGTGAACCCAATGAAAAGGCTTAAAAATGTTGGCCAAGTACTAGGTTGACTGCAACTGTGGCCAGGGAGCAAAGTGATCAAAGTATGGTGGCTGGGAATGGCTGCTGGGAAAATGCCCACCAAGTTCTCCTACAGGCCACATCTCCTGGAGCCCCCCTTCCTCAGTGCTCCTGATGTTTACCTAAGTCCAAGCACTTAACACATGTTGACAAAAATTATCCTTGTGTTTCATGTCCAACCAAGAAATAGTGTCTTCTTAGTGTCCAAGGTGGATCAATGCTAGGTGTGGTGATATCTTTCTTGCACAAATAAAGCCTGTCTAGGGGTCAGAGTATGGAGCTTGCCACTATCTAACGGTAGAGGTCTGGACGTCTGTACAGTCACCATGGCTAGGCACTCAGCAATTGGATGGGTGGGTTTGTCACTGACACGATGAATACTATTACAGTGAATCTTGTGACTTTGATCTGCTAGATCACCACAAAACCATTGTCTTTAATTTGCCATAGACTTCAAAAATTATCTAGTGGCATCAGAGAAACAAATTATGAACCTGTTGCCAGTGGTGACCCAAGAGATATTATTAATTGGTACACGAAGAAAATTCTATAATTACATATTGTAATGTGTTATTAAAGGAAAACAGGCCTATCATGTCAAACCATTTGGACAGACGTTATTTCATTGGTGAATAAAAAGTTGAAAAAAGCCTGGGAGGTATAACTATCATGCAAGAAACGTGAGGTTTTCTGTCCAGTGCAAACTTAATTTATATTGTTGAAGTAAGAACGATGGTTTCCTAGGGTAAGAGGGGTATTGACTGGGAAGGAACGGGACAGAGTCTCTGGCTCTGTATTTTTATGGCAATGAAAATGTCATGCAGCCAGCAAGCACCCCAGCAGCCAAGAGACAGGGCCTGGGAGAATAGAAGCCCCATGGACAGCCCCTCTGCACATTTAAAGGAGGCGATCTCATAATCGGATTGAGAACAGGGGGAAGGGGAGAGGGAGATGGGCGAAAGAGGGAGGCAGAAGAGGAGGTGTTAGGAGGACACGGGAGAGCAGGAAGGTTGGGCCAGGGCAAAATTGAGGGAGAAGGATGAGAGATTCCATAATAGAGGGAGCCATCATAAGTTGGAGGAGAGATCTGGCACTAGTGAGATCTTCACAGATCTACAAAAATGACACCAACTGGCATTAAGGCTACCTTAAATGCCATCCCCTGATAACGAGATTGATGACTACCTTATATGCCATCCTAGAGGGGATCTCTGTGAGTTTGAGGCTAGGCTGGACCGACAGCCTCCAAAACAATACAGACAAACCCGTCTCGTTAAAAAAAAAAAACAAAAAAAAAGAATACCTACAAAATGTTTAAGTTTCACAAGCATTTACTACAGTAAGTTAAGCTAACATTTCAGACATTCTAAAACTAACTGAAAATATTATCCAGTCCTTTACTTTTTTAAACTTCCTGTGTGAGACAATGGACTCACAATCTTGTACAAGCCAGGTGAGCACTCTACCACTGATTTTTAGCCGCAGCCACCTACTATGAAGTCAAGCTGTCACTAAGCTGTCCAAACTGGCCTTGAACTTACGACCTTCCTGCCCGGCCTCCTGAGCAGCTGGGAGTACAGGCCTATATAACCAAGCCTAGCTCTAGACATTTTGTTTGATCAAATTACAGCTAGTGTGCAACAAATACTCCAGCAACTGCTGAATGCCATTTGGCTGGGAAGGAGACATCTAAAGTCTGCTATGGGTTTACTACCTTTTAAATCTCCTGCAAGAAATCTACTACCATTATGCAAGAACATTCTTTCTGAACATACACCTATTTTAATGCTTAGGACATACTCTTTTACACTGCTTATACACAGAAATCTTTCTCAACTGGCTAATCCAGTCCTGCTTTCTGAACCCAATTTGGTCTAGCCATCCTCCTGTCAACTTTCTTGGTATATTTATTACTTTCCTCCTTGTCCTGCTGTCAGTCTTCTCTGCTGTTCTACAGTTTTGGTTTGTTCTGGTTTGTTTTTTTTTCTTAAACAACTCCAGGAGTTTTTCCTACTAATGATCTATACTGTCAAAGTTTAAAAGATAACTTAGGCAAGCACTTTACCAAAGAGTTACATTCCCAGTCTCTAGGGAAATTAAGATTATGTAAAACTACCATATTTACAAAGAGAAAAGGTACACTCACAGGTATAGGTGAGAATTCTCATCTTTTAATATGAAATAGGACCTCTATATTTCAAATACAAGATCACTGCTATAAAACAGGTAATGAAAACAGCAAAAAAACTATTTCTATAGACTCCTAAGAGTAAGGGCAGAATTTTTCAACTAAGAATAAGATGACAACTTTATGAAGAAATCATAAAGCACTGGCTACATGCTCCATTCATTCAAGATTATCAACAAGACTAATGATTCATGAATTACTTAATACTTTTCAAATTCATTAGACCATGTTATTGTCACTGAACAGATTTGCCTTCAGTTTTTAACTCTGTGTTAAAAGAAAAACTCAAAGTAAAATGAAAAGTAACAGTTGCATATAAAAATGCAACCTTAATGACACCTAATTAAAAGGTATCCTTAAAATTAAAATTGATTATACATTCTTGCCATTGTAATCAACCTATTTCAGGGCTGCTTTATATTAATGGGAACATTTTAAAATAGGTCACCCACTATCTTTATTGTATTCTAGAGGAAACTGTATGTGTTTCTGTGGCTAAGAGAATAACTATAGAGCATTCATTCCTACATGAAATAACAATAACCTAATTAAACTGCAAAGTATTAGGTTAAATTACAACTGAAATATCAAACATCAATTATTTCCTTGTCTTGAGTCTACAATTCAATTTACTTTAGCCTAAATTGGACATTAAAGTTGATCGCTCTTTCTCTCCCCTTCTACGTGTTTTGCAACTCCAAAGGTTTGACTGTACATCCAAAGCAAACTTGAGATGCCTTTTATCTAACTGGAGAAATGAGAATACACGTGTGGAAGTGCTGTCCAAATGATCAAGTAGGGACCACAGAAAGTAACATATCAGTCATCTCTCAATTATTCCACCTTTAATAATAGTTGACAATTTTAAAATTACATAAAGCATAGAGTATGTGGGGTCCACTAGTTGAATGGTTTGGAGACACAAAGGAAATACAACAAATGACAAGCGGGACAGAGGTTTAATATATCTTGCAACACCAAAAGCCAAAGTTACTGAAAATAGCTGTCTACGTCAAAACACATAATAGCAATTGAGAGCAATTCTCTCTAAAGAAAAAAAATTGAGACAATGATAGATATCAAAGCAACTTTTCAAATCCACAGAGCCATTTCTTTCTTTCTTTTTTTGTCTTTTCTTGGCTTTTTTTTAAACAGGAGCTTACTATGTAGTCTAGTTTGGCTTCGTGGTGATCCTGCTGCCTCAGCCTCCAGAATGCTGGGATTACAGGCATGAGCTGGAATCATACCCATCTCACATCACTTTCTTAAACAAATCACCTCATTTTTATTTTAAAAGTTATTAATTATACTCTCCTCTGTCTTCAGCTCTTAGCAATCGTTCACCTTCCTTTTTTTTTGCATGTAAATAAACTCCCACAGCTTCTATTATTAATCTAATCTACCCTACCCAGCTACAAAAGAATGGACAAACCCATGTGTGGGAAATAAAAAGCATTTGCTCAGAGTCTTGCCCTCCTTACCCAAGAACCTCTGAACTAAAAGACAGAGAATGCGGGTGGGAAAGGTGGTCAGCAGTCACAGATAAGAACAAAGATTTGGAGGATACTTAGTGACAGTCCTGCCCCAATCACAGAGTAAGAACAAAGATTTGGAGGATACTTAGTGACAGCCCTGCCCCAATCACAGAGTAAAAACAAGATACGACGGATATTTAGTTACAGCCCTGCCCCAATCACAGAATAAAAACAAAGATTTGGAGGATAATTAGTGACAGCCCTGCCCCAATCACAGAATAAAAACAAAGATTTGGAGGATACTTAGTGACAGCCCTGCCCCAATCACAGAATAAAAACAAAGATTTGGAGGATACTTAGTGACAGCCCTGCCCCAGTCACAGAGTTAAAACAAGATATGGGGGATATTTAGTGGTGGACCTCCCTCAGCCCCAGTAACTAGAATAGGCACTAAAAAGCAGTGTTTGGGATTTCAAAAATCTACACACCTACACACATTGATGAGAACCACGGGAGAAATGTGACCTGGCTGCTTAGGTGTCGTAGATCCTTGGTTCCTGACTCTTCACAGGTGAAAAGCAGGCTTCGGTGAGCTTCCTCAGTCCACCTCTGCTGAAGTGGTTTGTGACACCATGTGATTTCACTGTGGAGAGAGAAGGTAAGGAAAAGAGGAGTATCAGGTGACAATTTCAACAGCCAGTATGTGGCAGGCACACTCTATTTCTTCATATCAAAGCCACCAGAAGTGCTCAAAATGGTAGCTATCTTGTTCACGCGAACACCACACAGAGACCCCTAGCTAATGTGTCACAAGCTTAAGGAAGAAATGTTGTAAAATTTTAAGCCATCAAGATTTGAGGGGCTACTTCTGCAGTATAAAACAGTCTGTGCCCATTGGTACACAAGCTACAAATGAGCAGCTGCCTAAATAAAAACTCTAAAGCACTGGCTAGGAGATGAAGCAGAGCCCAAAACTGGCCCCGGGCCTCATGAGAACAGGCTTATCAGACACTGACATCAAAGCCAAGCCACATCAAGTTGACAAAGCTGTGGCCACGGTAATCTGAAGACCATACGTACCCAATGACTCTACAATGGGTGTGCCCCAAGATTCTTCCAGCTAATGAGCCTGTTTCAAACCACTAAGAGAAGGGGCTTGGAAAGAGAAAACTCATACTGAATAGTAGCTGCTGCTGGCTGTATTTAACAATGTATGCAGAGAGAGACAGAGAGAGAGAGAGAGATTGAGATTGTATTATTGTATTATTACCTTATTGATCATAGAATAGGAAAACAACACCCAATTAAAACACAGATACCAAGCTCTGTGTGGCTCAATGTTTGGGTACAACCGAAAGGTTTCATGTGCTTGGATCATCAATTACTTTGGTGGCTATGAAGCTGACCTGAAAGCCATCGGCCTGTGGTGGTGCTTTGAATAGTTACTTGGCTGTTCCTATTGATTCTGCTGCTGGGATTTTGTCTTGTGTTTTGTTTTGGAACTTGCTGATGTGGCTTGAGACTCACCTGACCATTT
>NW_024434953.1:0-508 GCF_017639785.1 Mesocricetus auratus | reverse complement strand
TAAACAGTTACCTATCCCCTCAACAATTGTGCCTCTTATAGTTACAGCAACAACATTATATATCTTCCAATTTGTCCTCTGCAGACATACTTACCTTAGCCACCCCTCCATGTTTACAGTCGTGGTTGCTCATGCTACAATAAACAGGCTCCATAGCTTTCACTGGCCATGACAAGAACTGTTAAGAAATGCTGCAATAACTTAAAAATAAACTATTTAAATTTTAAGCAAGTGGACTGATAAGAACAATAAAGAAAAAGTGCAGTGCCGTCTCCCCTTCACTACACAATGAAGTATAAGCTCCTCGCTCCCTCCCACAGAGCTACAGTATTCTGGCACAGATGCCAAAATGGATAAAAAATGGTGTGTGCACAGTTCAAGTAAAGGCAGGAAACTCATATGATTGAAATTGTAGTCACTGTATTCTTTTTCCTTTTCTTGGGAAAAGTGGCAATAACTATTTAACAAGGCAACAAACAAATACTGTGGCTAGACTGTTAAGAGTTGG
>NW_024434952.1:0-6395 GCF_017639785.1 Mesocricetus auratus | reverse complement strand
CACCTTCTTCTATACCTATTATTCTTAAGTTTGGTATTTTCATGGTGTCCCATATTTCCTGGAAGTTTTGTGTGAGGGTTTTGTTGCTGTGATGTTTCAGATGTTTTTTTCATGACAGGGTTTCTCAGTATTGTTTTGGAGGCTGTTCTAGAACACACTCTGTAGACCAAACTGGCCTTTATCTCACAGAGATCTGCCTGCCTCTTCCTCTTGAGTTCTGGGATTAAAGGCATGTGCCACCACCACCCAGCAATGCTTCATACATTTATCCAATACATTGGGCAGGTTGTCAGGATAAAAAGAGCAAAGCCCTGTAGGCGTACTACACAGGGTTCAGGGTCACTCAATCAACATAGGAGACCTTGACACAAAACTGCTTTGCAAAACACTGGAGATACAATTCCTCTAGACTTAATATACTTTATGGGACACCAGGACTTAATGTTGATTGTGAATCTGTAATGGTCCCTTGAGCAGCATTTAGAGGCATGATTGTAAAGGAGGTGTAGGCATTTCTGGTTCTTTTAAATAGGAGTTGTCTCCTTTGTTGTTGGAACAGAGCTGGTTAAACCCAAGGAACAAATATCTACATACAATTTTTCCAGATTCTAGCAGTCATGGATAGCATATTTAGTATGTAGTCCTCCATTACCTAACTTCTATATTGTGGCATAGTGTCTCCTAAGAACTGGTAAATCTGTATATTATTAATTATACAGTCATAACATCTACGCTTCCATTTCACAGATAGCTGTGGAGTGCTCCTCTACAAGGATAATAGTGTTTACTAGCTCCACATTATTAACTCCAAATGCATTCAAAACATAAAAATTTAGTGTTCAATGTGCATAACTTCTGACGTACTCAAGGGTCCAGAGCTCTCTGAATTTGCCAATCTGTGTTTGATAGTTACAGTACAAGCAGTGAGGTTGCCTACATTTAACAGTGATTTCAACAAGGATATTTCAAAGCACCGTCCCAATCCCAATGCTCTCCACATGCGCAGCCAGCAGAGTGAGCATACTTAAGAGTTTGCTCACAGGCCCAGAGAACTGCAAAGAACATGCAGGTCTCTTAGGACCACATCGAAATAAATTGGGTCAAACAGGACCATTAGGACCACAAGGGAAAATGAAAGGCCACTTACTCCCAACCAGCCATGGGAGGACATTCCACACTGGATCCAGTGGCTTGAAGAGTCACTTCTCCCATTCTGGGGATAATTAATAACCCCAAATTCACCAAGTTGTGGTTTTCCAGCTCCTTTAGGCTCAGGTCCCTGAAGCAGCACTCTAAGCACAGATTACAAGACCACCAGAAGAGTATCTCTGGAAAGCCAAGCCTTAAGATCTTGGCAGGAAGTACCCAGAACTTCTGAGGGGCAGGTCACCTGGAGGTCATGATTGGTTACTGAAACTTGAGTGACAAGAGCTCCTCTCATAGGGTTACAATGTGCTTTAAGACACAGCCCATTGGTTCCTGATCCTGCCTTCCAACCAGGACAAAGACCTTTTCCTAGTCAGCACAGATCTGCATTTCAATAACATCTGCATCTGTCTGGAACAGAAGACCCTGCTCTCCCTGATTGCCACAGGCACTTCCTCTTATTTGTTCTTAACACAGAGTAGCCAGCCAACCTTTACAGTCCACTGTACTATGTGTAGTGCAGTGAATTTGTGTCTCAAAGTTGAGAGAGTAGCCACAATATTAACAACTACAGTGACTTCAACTGGGCATTGGTTTAGCATGCCTTTAATTCCATCACTTAGGTGGCAGAGGCAGATGGATCTCTGTGACATCTAGGCCTGCCTTCTACAGTTTGAGTTCCAGAACAACCTCCAAAACAATACAGAGCACCCTTGTCATGAAAACCTCTCCAAAAAAAGAGTGATTTAGGGAAACAATAGGAGAGGTTTGTTATATGGCTACATGTTGAGGACAGGTGACCTGAAATTGCTTTTAATCTAGTTGCAATAGGGACTTCAGACAACCAAAAAAGAAAATCAGGAACTAGATCACAAACAAGTTAATGGGACTTTCTCTTATCAGAATACTGGATAATGGCTTCATTGCTTTAGGAGATACATTCCTGAAATCCAGAGCAAAGTGTTGACAAATGATTTGTAATGCAGAGTAGCCCTCATGGAATGTAGAATACTTAGAGAATAATGGATCAAGGGAGAATGTATTTAAAATCACTATTGTGAGCCAGCACAGCTTCCTCAGTAGGGAATTTAAAATATAATAAAAACCACCACAATTGAATTATTCATACTTCTCTACATCAACAGGACTGGTAGAATGAATCAGTACATATAAGTGGAAATGGATTTATTACAATGTTTTAGGTGTTGGTCCTGATAATCCAACAATGGTTGCCTTCCAATTAAAATTGAATGATCCAGGAATTTTTCTCTTTATGAGGCTGAGTATCTCTGCTGTTTCTCAACGCATACCAAAATCTCAAGCAAGTGGTTCTAATTCTGATAGGGGAAAGAACTAGTTAGCCAGGGCTGAGGACAAACAGGCAAAGAGAGAGCTTCCTTCTTCAATCTCCTTTATATATGTAGGCTGCCAACAGAAGGTCTGATCAAGAGTAAAGTTGGATTTTGGGGTTTTTTTGTTGTTGTTGCTGACATTTTTTTTGTATTTTCAAAACACGAGTTATCTTTTCAGCCATGGAATGTATTTTATGGACCATGCTGACCTGAAACTCAGATAATTCAAATGCCTCTAAGTGGTAGGGTGAGAGGTGAGCAGCAGCCATCAAGCAGCTGAAGTTGGATATCACGTACAATGATCCAGGTTAAATATGAGTCTAATTTCAAAACCTAGTGAGAAATCCAGTACAGGTGTACCCAACTCTTTGAGTTTCAACTAACTCCTGATATAGTACATTTGACTACCAAGAACATCCATCACAATAACCTAGACAGAGGAACTGAGAAAGATTTCAGCTAGGTGTTGGTGGCACACAACTTTAATCCCAGCACTCAGGAGACAGAGGCAGCCTGATCTACCGAGCGAGTTCAAGGACAGGCTCCAAAACAAAACAATACAGAGAAACCCTGTCTCAAAAAACTAAAAAAAAAAAAAAAAAACCAAACAGTAAAAGAAAAAAAAGAAAAGATTTCATACCTGGAGTCAGGGGGAGCCTGGGAATTATTTCCAAAACAACACTTTTCCTAAGCAAAAGAGGCATGTGGATTTTACTTAATGTAGACACATACATGTCATAGTCAACTTATTCCTAAGCAGGCTAACATAAAGAAATCAATTTCTAAACATTATCACAGTGTAAAAGCAGAGACATTTAGGGACACTTTTACATAAAAGTCATGCAGAGACATAAATTCTAAAACGATGGAAAGAAATGCCTTTACCATGTTCATCTTGTTCCTCAAGCTCTTATCAGAAAATCAGGTAAATAACTTTCAGTACTCAGCTGCCACCAATGGGCCTCAAAGTCATGATATTCCTACATCAGCTTCTCAGATGTTGTGATTACATATATGTGCAGCTATGTCTGGCTAGCCCATTAATGGCCAAGAAAAGAATGTTTCCTTCATTCTTCTTGAAGATTTTTACCTAATAAAATGAAGTATTACACAACGTAATTCCAAACATGCTTTCCTGAAAGAAAAGCTGAGTGTACAGGATGAAAGGGCTTGAGAAATGTATACCAGAGTGAGAAACTGAGACATGAGCATCACAGCATGCCCTGTAAACATAAGGGATTAGTCATGACATACAGGTTCCAACTACTGGCAGTGAACTGTGGAGAGCTGCGCCACACCGCGCCTCAAAGATGGCGCCGGCTTCCGCATTCCACCATCCCGACGGTGAGTGCGCTCGGAAATAAACAACTCCTTATTTGGCCTGCTCCCATCCCGCCGGGGTCACGCCGTCATCATCAGATTGCTTATGCATTCTGATGAGCCTATGGCTTGCACACACGTGGCTGCTCAGGGTTGGCTGGCCTCGGCTATTTAGGGAGCAGGAGGGGTTTTTCCCGTGGCTGCCTCTACGTTGTTTCAAGGTCCTGAATAAACTGCCTGTGAGAAGGATTCCTGTGTCGCGTCTTCCTTGCTGGTCGAGGTGGCGTTGACAGTTGGTGGCCCGTACGGGGACGCTCGTACGAAGAAAGGAATTCAGAACTCACAGCAGTCAGGGGGTGCACCGGTAAGTCCCCAGGTAAGGCGGGGATCCGCGAAAAGAGCGGGATTATTGTTCTCACCCGTAGAGAAGGGGAGAACGGTCAGCAGAGCCGCGTCAAAGCGGACGGGAAAGCAAAGCAGCAGAGCCGCGTCAAAGTGGATGGGATAAAAATGAAAGTAGAGCCGCGTCAAAGCGGACGGGACAAAAAGGAAAGTAGTAGAGCCGCGTCAAAGCGGACGGGGTAAAAGTGAAACAAAGGGTATTATTATTTTTCTTGGCCCTTTGGGTGGTATTCAATTTTATTTTTTGGGTTTTCTTTTCACTGTTATTAAAACATGGGTAATTCCACATCCTGCCCAATTTTTCTGGCACTCAACGAGTTGCTGCAATCAAAGAATCTTAGACTAAAAAAAGGACCACGACAAGAGCAGGGCAAAAAAAGGACTGGGACAAGAGCAGTTGGTTTGCTCCTCTCTGAAGGTAAAGAGAGAGCAGGACAAATGGTTTGTGGAGCAGCGAACCGAAAGTAAAAACATTGTTAGCTTGGCTAGCAGGGAACCCAAAGTAAAAGCTAAAAAGAAACATTAGAAGCTTAAAAGAAACATTGTTAGTTTGGCTAGCGCAAACCGAAAGTAAAAACATTGTTAGTTTGGCTATGGGCGCTTCTCAGTTGCACCCAATTTTTTGGCTCTGAATGAGCTGCTTCGTTCTAAGAATCTAAGATTTTTGGAAGTTAGGGAGAGATCTTGATTTTACATGGGACTGAGGAGCAATATGGAAAATACACAGAAATTCTGGATACTGTATACTATTGTGTTTTTCAGTTTTTTGATTGCTCAGGAAGGAACAACTGCTAAAGTACACTTGATGATAAATGCTGCTGAATTATTTCAAACGCTCAGAGGTAGTGTTCGGCCTGTCTGGAGACTAGTAAAAAGTTCCCTCGAGGATCAGAAGTGTAGTGAGGCAGTTAAAAAGGGGAGAAATGCTTCAGAACAATTACAAGAGGAGAGATCAGAGCAGGCAAACGGTGAAAAGGGAGGAAAACAGAAAAGAAAGATGTACTCAGCTCTAGAAGACTCAGAGTCTACGGACTCCGAGGAGAATGAGGAGGAACTCCAAACTATTGTCATGATCCCCATGGTATGAACAGTGTCCCCTTCCAGCAATGAAAAGGTAGATTTGCAAACATGCAGACAGGATATCCAGGACAGGTGTTTGAACAGGTGGATCAGATAGCCATTAAGGCTTGGAAAATCACTGCCAAATTAAGGAGAAGTGAGTGGCAATCTTGCCAATTTTACAAAAGCTACAAATTTGTCCAAGTATTTGTCCAGTTTTCTTTTACAGAATTGGTCACTTAAATTTGAAGATACTTTGAAGGAGTTGAGGCTGGCAGTGGTCCATGTGAATTCCACCAGAGTGGACCTTTCCTTTGCATCGGGATTATCGTTCTGGCTGACTTCTACAATGAACCATCTTAAGGAGTGGGCGGGTATAGGAGCATTAACAGGTCTCTTGGTGTTGGTCTCCCTGGTTTGCTTGTGGATTCTATGTAAGATTAGAGTCACACAAAGACGCAATGCAGCCATGATCATTCAGGCCTTTACCGATATTGAAGCAGGACAGTCCCCCACAGGCATGGTTAGCCACCTTAAAAACTAATTAAATATGCTCAGGATGCGAGGCAGAGCACTGCACTCTGAGTCAGCTAATAATGACCCAGAGAAGAGCATGTCTGATTGCATGCGGGTTGGTACCCAAGAGTCCCGCCTCTGGAAAAAAGGGTATCGGACGGGTCTGATGTTTGTTGGGTGGATGATGCCAAACAAAAATCAGTACAATGTTCCTGTCATTGTCAGAGATCAGACCTCTACTCTTGCCTGTTGCATTTTAAACAAAAAAGGGGGAACTGTAGAGAGCTGCGAAGTGCTGCACCCTTAAGATGGTACTGGCTTCCGCCTCTGCTAGCCCGACAGCAAGTGCTCTCTGTGATAAACAACTCCTTATTTGGTCAAGGCTAGATATCAGGCTTGCTTCCTCGTATGTGGACCTATCTGCTGTCGCCACATGGCTTACCGGGGTTGGCCGCCCAAGGGCCTTTTTAAGCTGTGGGCGGGCACTCCCTGGGGTCAGAAGATTTGTTCAAGGTCCTGAATAAACTGCTTGTGAGAAGGATTCCTGAGTCGCGTCTTCCTTGCTGGTCGAGGTGGTCGTGACAGTGAACTTCCAGTTTG
>NW_024434951.1:0-3558 GCF_017639785.1 Mesocricetus auratus | reverse complement strand
TCACCCATCCCCCTCCATCTTCGGGGCCGCTCCCGGCTTCCAGAAGAGCCGCCCACACAGGAAAGAGATCAGCTCCTCCAAGACCCCAACCCAGCGAGCCCAGCTTCAGAAGAGCCACCCACACAGGAAAGAGATCAGCCCCTCCAAGACCCCAACCCCAGTGAGGCCAGCTTCAGCTTCAGCTGCAGTAAAGAAGGAGACCAGTGGAGACAGAAAGCCCCCACCAGCACCCACTGGAAGAAGAGATGGGAAGAAGACAGAATAAGAGATCACTCAGCAATAGAAACACCAACACGACCCCACCAGAATCCAGGGATCCAACACCAGCAAGACCTGAAAAGCACTACATAGATGAAGAAGAGGAGACAGACCTTAAAAATTATTTCATGAAGATGATGGAGAGCCTCAAGGAAGAAACGAGGAAATCCCTTAAAGAAATAGAAGAAAAAACAAACAAAAAAATCCATGAAATGGGGGAAAAATTCAAGAAATAAACAAATCTCTCAAAGAATCTAAAGAGCACCAAGAAAAAACAACCAAGAAAATTAAGGAAACAGCTCAAACAGTTGAAGGATTGAAAGCTGAAATAGAAACGATAAAGAAAACACAGAATGAAGGGATGCTGGAAATAGAAAAGCTCGGTAAACGGTCTGGAATCACAGATGCAAGCATCACCAATAGAATACAAGAGATAGAAGAGAGAATCTCAGGTGTTGAAGACTCATTAGAGGACATAGCATCGTCAACCAAAGAAAATCTCAAAACCAACAAATCCTTAACACAAAATATCCAGGAAATATGGGACACCATGAAGAAGCCAAACCTGAGAATAATAGGTATAGAAGAAGGTGAAGAACTTCAACTTAAAGGTACAGAAAACATATTCAACAAAATCATAGAAGAAAACTTCCCTAACCTAAAGAAAGATATGCCTATGAAAGTACAAGAATCTTACAGAACACCAAATAGGCTTGACCAGAAGAAGAAGTCACCTCGCCATATAATAATCAAAACATCAAACCTACAGAGCAAAGAGAAAATATTAAGAGCAGCTAAAGAAAAAGGCCAAGTAACATACAAAGGCAGACCTATCCGAATTACACCTGACTTCTCAATGGAAACGATGAAAGCCAGAAGATCCTGGTCAGATGTCCTACAAACGCTAAGGGAACAAGGATGCCAGCCCAGACTACTATATCCAGCAAAGCTCTCAATTACCATAGATGGAGAAAACAAAATATTCCATGACAAAGCCAGATTTAAACAATACGTATCCATGAATCCAGCTCTACAGAAAATGCTAGAAGGAAAACCTAGAGCCAAGGAAGATAACTACATTCACAAAGACACAGGCAATATAGAATCATACTTTACAAAACACTAAAAGAAAAAGGGAGGAGAAACTACACAAAATAACTTCACTAACAATAAATCAAGCGCAAACAAGGATCACCAATCAATGGTCATTAACATCCCTCAATGTCAATGGCCTCAACTCACCTATAAAAAGACACAGACTAGCAGAATGGATACGAAGACAGAACCCTTCCTTCTGCTGCATACAAGAAACACATCTCAACACCAAAGACAGACGTTATCTCAGAGTAAAGGGCTGGGAAAAGATCTTCCAATCAAATGGCCCCAAGAAACAAGCGGGCGTAGCAATCCTAATATCTAACAAATTAGACTTCAAATTAAAATCAATCAAAAGAGATGAAGAAGGGCACTTCATATTCATCAAAGGAAAAATACATCAAGACGAAGTCTCGATTTTAAATATCTACGCCCCAAATACAAAGGCACCTACATTCGTGAAAGAAACATTACTAAAGCTCAAAATGCACATAAAATCTCACACACTAATAGTAGGAGACTTCAACACTCCGCTCTCACCGCTAGATAGGACCTCCAGACAGAAACTTAACAAAGAAACAAAAGAATTAATAGAAGTTATGACCCAACTGGGTTTAACAGACATCTATAGAACATTCCACCCAAATACAAAGGGATATACCTTCTTCTCGGCACCACATGGAACCTTCTCTAAAATTGACCACATAATAGGAAACATAGCAAATCTCCACAGATACAAAAAAATTGGAATAACCCCCTGCATCTTATCAGACCACCATGCATTAACATTAGAATTCAACAATAACACAAATCGCAGAAACCCTACAAACTCATGGAGATTGAACAATGCACAATTGCACCATCCCTGGGTAAAGGAACAAATAAAAAAAGAAATTAAAGACTTCCTCGATTTCAATGAGAATGAAGACACAACATACACAAACTTATGGGACACTTTGAAAGCAGTGCTGAGAGGAAAGTTTATAGCACTAAGTGCCCACATGAAAAAACTGGAGAACAGTCATACTAGAGAATTAATAGCACAGCTGAATGTTCTAGAACAAAAAGAAGCAAACTCCCCCAGGAGGAGCAGACGCCAGGAAATAATCAAATTGAGGGCTGAAATCAATCAAGTAGAAACCAGGAAAACATTGAGAAGAATCAATGAAACAAAGAGTTGGTTCTTTGAGAAAATCAACAAAATAGACAAACCTCTGTCCAAACTAACCAAAAGACAGAGAGAGAACATGCTAATTAACAAAATCAGGGATGAGAAAGGGGACATAACAACGGACTCTGAGGAAATCAAGAGAATCATCAGGGCATACTTTGAAAATCTGTACTCCACAAAATTTGAAAATTTAAAGGAAATGGACAATTTCCTGGATAGATATCACTTGCCAAAACTAAATCAAGAACAGATAAATAATCTAAACAGACCTATAACCCCTAATGAAATAGAAGCAGTCATCAAAAGTCTCCCAAACAAAAAAGCCCAGGCCCAGATGGCTTCAGTGCAGAATTCTACCAGAAATTCAAAGAAGAGCTCATTCCAATACTCGTCAAAGTATTCCACACTATAGAAGCAGGAGGCTCACTGCCAAACTCTTTCTACGAGGCTACAATTACCTTGATACCCAAGCCACACAAAGACACAACTAAGAAAGAGAACTATAGACCAATTTCCTCATGAACATTGATGCAAAAATACTCAATAAAATACTTGCAAACCGGATTCAAGAACACATCAGAAAAATCATCCACCATGATCAAGTAGGCTTCATTCCAGGAATGCAGGGATGGTTCAACATTAGAAAATCTATCAATGTAATCCACCATATTAACAATCTGCGAAAGAAAAACCACATGATCATCTCACTAGATGCTGAAAAAGCCTTTGACAAAATCCAGCACCCCTTCATGATAAAGGTCCTAGAGAGATCAGGGATAACAGGAACGTACCTGAACATAATAAAAGCAATATACAGTAAACCAACAGCTAACATCAAACTAAATGGAGAGAAACTCAAAGCAATTCCTCTAAAATCAGGAACAAGACAAGGCTGTCCACTCTCTCCATATCTCTTCAATATTGTACTTGAAGTTCTAGCTACAGCAATAAGACAACAAAAGGAGATAAAGGGGATACAAATAGGAAAAGAAGAAGTCAAGCTTTCATTATTTGCAGATGATATGATAGTTTAC
>NW_024434950.1:0-1945 GCF_017639785.1 Mesocricetus auratus | reverse complement strand
TAATGATACAACAGTGTGTGTGAAACTATGTGCTCAACTTCATGAGAACTAACCATACAACACTGTATTAGAACCTAAGTGCTTAACTTCATGAAAACTAACGACACAACACAGTATGTGAAACTAAGTGCTTAAATTCTTCATACTAACAATACAACACTGTGTGTGAAACTATGTGCTTAACTTCATAAAATCCAACTGTATAACACTATATGTGAAATTACGTACTTAACTTCATGAAAACTAACGATACAACACAGTCTGCGAAACTACGTGCTTAACTTCATGAAATCTATCTATGTAACACTATGTGAGAAACTTCGTACTTAACTACATGAAAACTAATGATACAACACTGCATGTGAAACTATGTGCTTAACTACACGAGAACCTACCACATAACACTCTATTAGAAACTACGTGCTTCTCTTCTTCGAAACTAACGATACAACAATGTGTGAAACTATGTGCTCTATCTCATGAGAACTTACCATATAACACTGTATTAGAAACTAATTACTTAACGTCATGAAAACTAACGACACAACACAGTATGTATAACTAAGTGCTTAACTTCTTCAAAACTAACTTTACAACACTGTGTGTGAAACTACGTGCTTAACTTCTTCAAAACTAACGTTACAACACAGTGTGTGATAATACATGCTTAGCATCTTCAACACTAATGATACAACACTGTGTGTATAACTATGTGCTTAACTTCATGAAATCCAACTATATAACACTATATGTGAATCTACGTACTTAACTTCATGCAAATTCACGATACAACACAGTCTGCGAAACTAAGTGCTTAACTTCATGAAATCTAACTATATAACACTACATAAGACACTACATTCTTAACTTCATGAAAACTAATGATACAACACTGTATGTGAAACTATGTGCTTAACTACATGGAACCTACCATATACCACTGTATTTGAACTTGCGTGCTTATCTCATGGAAACTAACAATACAACACTGTGTGTGAAACTACATGCTTAACATCTTCAAAACTAAAGATACAACACTGTGTGTATAATTATGTACTTAACTTCATGGAATCCAACTAAATAAAACTATATGTGGAACTACGTATTTAACTTCATGAAAACTAAAGACACAACAGAGTCTGCGAAACTACGTACTTAACTTCATGAAATCTAACTCTATAACACTATATGAGAAACTACGTACTTAACTTCATGAAAACCAATGATACAACACTGCATGTGGAACAATGCCTTAACTACATGAGAACCTACCACATAAGAGTCTATTAAAATCTACGTGCTTATCTTCTACGAAACTAAATTTACAAGACTGTGTGTGAAACTACATGCTTAACTTCTTCAAAACTAACGATAAAACACTGTGCGTGAAACTATGTGCTCAACTTCATGAGAACTTACCATGTAACTCTGTATTGGAAACTACGTGCTTAACTTCATGAAACCTAACGACACAACACAGTATGTGAATCTAAGTGCTTAACTTCTTGAAAACTATCAATACAACACTGTGTGTGAAACGATGTGCTTAACTTCCTGAAATCCAACTATATAACACTATATGTGAAACTAAGTACTTAACTTCATGAAAACTAACGATACAACACAGTCTGCAAAAATACCTGCTTAACTTCATGGAATCTAACTATATAACACTATAAGAGAAACTACATACTTAACTTCATGAAAACCAATGATACAACACTGTATGTGAAACTGTGTGCTTAATTACATGAGAACCTACCATATAACACTGTATAAGATGCTACGTGCTTATCTTCATGGAAACTAACAATACAGCACTGTGTGTGAAACTACAGGCTTAATTTCTTCAAAACTAACCATACAACAATGTGTGTCAAACTATGTGGTTAACTTCATGAAATCCAACTATATAACACTGTATTAGAAACTACGTGCTTATCTT
>NW_024434949.1:0-5852 GCF_017639785.1 Mesocricetus auratus | reverse complement strand
AAGCATTCATCAAAAGTCTCCCAAACAAAAAAAGCCCAGGCCCAGATGGCTTCAGTGCAGAATTCTACCAGAAATTCAAAGAAGAGCTAATTCCAATACTCCTCAAAGTATTCCACACAATAGAAGCAGGAGGCTCACTGCCAAACTCTTCCTACGAGGCTACAATTACCTTGATGCCCAAGCCACACAAAGACACAACTAAAAAGAGATCTATAGACCAATTTCCCTCATGAACATCCATGCAAAAATACACAATAAAATACTCGCAAACCGGATTCAAGAACACATCAGAAAAATCATCCACCATGATCAAGTAGGCTTCATCCCAGGAATGCAGGGATGGTTCAACATTAGAAAATCTATCAATGTAATCCACCATATTAACAAACTGCGAAAGAAAAGCCACATGATCATCTCACTAGATGCTGAAAAAGCCTTTGACAAAATCTAGCACCCCTTCATGATAAAGGTCCTAGAGAGATCAGGGATAACAGGAACGTACCTGAATATAATAAAAGCAATATACAGTACACCAACAGCTAACATCAAACTAAATGGAGAGAAACTCAAAGCAATTCCTCTAAAACAGGAACAAGACAAGGCTGTCCATTCTCTCCATATCTCTTCAATATTGTACTTGAAGTTCTAGCTACAGCAATAAGACAACAAAAGGAGATAAAGGGGATACAAATAGGAAAAGAAGAAGTCAAACTTTCACTATTTGCAGATGATATGATAGTTTACATAAGTGACCCAAAAAACTCTGCAAGGTTACTCCTAGAGCTGATAAACACCTTCAGCAATGTGGCAGGATACAAGGTAAACTCAAAAAAAATCAGTGGCCTTATTATATACAGATGATGAAGTGACTGAGAAAGAAATCAGAGAAACATCACCCTTTACAATAGCCAAAAACAGCATCAAATATCTGGGGATAATGTTAACCAAGGAAGTGAAAGACCTGTATATCAAGAACTTTGTGTCTTTGAAGAAAGAAATCAAAGAAGATACCAGAAAATGGAAAGATCTCCCATGCTCTTGGATTGGTAGGATCAACATAATAAAAATGGCAATCTGGCCAAAAGCAGTCTACAGATTCAATGCAATCCCTATCAAAATTCGATCACAATTCTTCAAGGACCTGGAAAGAACATTAATCAACTTTATATGGAAAAACAAAAGGCCCAGGATAGCCAAAACAACCCTATACAATCAAGGAACTTCAGGAGGCATCACCATACCTGACTTCAAGCTCTATTATAGAGCTATAGTCCTGAAAACAGCTTGGTATTGGCACAAAAATAGGCAGGTAGACCAATGGAGCTGAATCAAAAGCCCTAATTTTAACCCACACACCTATGAACACCTGATTTTTGACAAAGAAGCTAAAACTGTACAATGGAAAAAAGAAAGCATCTTCAACAAATGGTGCTGACATAACTGGGTACTGGTATGCAGAAGACTGCAGATAGATCCATGTTTATCGCCTTGTACAAAACTTAAGTCCAAATAGATCAAAGATCTCAACATAAATCCAGCCACACTGAAACTTTTAGAAGAGAAAGTGGGAGATACTCTTCAACGAGTTGGTACAGGAGACCACTTCCTAAACATAACACCAGTGGCACAGGCACTGAGATCGACAATTAATAAATGGGACCTTCTGAAACTAAAAAGCTTCTGTAAGGCAAAGGACACAGTCAAAAAGACAAAAAGGCAGGCCACAGAATGGGAAAAGATATTCACTAACCCTACATCTGACAGAGGGCTAATCTCCAAAATTTACAAAGAACTCAAGAAACAAGTCTCCAAAACACCAAAGGATCCAATTAAAAGGTGGGGTACAGAGCTAAATAGAGAATTCTCAATAGAGGAGGCTGAAATGGCCAAGAGACACTTAAGAAAGTGCTCAACATCCTTAGCCATCAGGGAAATGCAAATCAAAGCAACTCTGAGATACCATCTTACTCCTGTCAGAATGGCTAAAATCAAAAACACGGAAGACAATTTATGCTGGAGAGGATGTGGAGAGAGAGGAACACTCCTCCACTGCTGGTGGGAGTGCCGACTCATACGGCCTCTTTGGAAATCAGTATGGAGATTCCTCAGGAAAATGGGAATTAATATACCACTAGACCCAGCAATTCCACTCTTAGGCATATATCCAAAAGAGGCAAATTCATACAACAAGGGCACCTGCTCCACTATGTTCATAGCAGCATTATTTGTAATAGCCAGAACCTGGAAGCAACCTAGATGCCCCTCAACTGAAGAGTGGATAGAGAAAATGTGGTACATTTACACAATGGAGTATTACTCAGCAGAAAAAAACAATGGAATCTTGAAATTCGCAGGGAAATGGATAGCACTGGAAGAAACCATCCTGAGTGAGGTAACCCAGTCGCAAAAAGACAAACATGGTATGTACTCACTCATATATGGATGTTAGACATGGATCAGGATAGTGCTAGTCTGCACTTCCACTGATAGAGAGTCTGGGAAACAGGAAAGAACCTAAAAGATATGCATATATGCATAGTACCCAAGAGAAGAGGATTGAGACAAGATCCTCTGAATGGATGGGGAACACGGCGAGGGGTGGGGAGGAGTGGGAGCTGGGAAGAAGAGAGGGGGTGAAGAGGAAGAGAGTTGGTCATGGGGGAACAGGAAGTTGAGGGGGTGGGGGTAGAATAGGGGGAAGAGAGAATTATAGGATAGAAGACAGATCAGGCACCAGAGTGACCTCGAGTGATCTAAAGGGATAACACCAATTGGCAAGCTAAGCAATAGTGGAGAGACCACCTCGAATGCCCATTCCTGATAATGAACTTGATGTCTATAACCGTGCAGGAGCCTTCATCCTGTGACTGATGGGAGCAGAGGCAAACACACAATTAATCACTGAACTGAACCCAAGGAACCCAGTGACAGAGAGAGATGAGTGATGAGCAAATGGCAAAGAATGGGCAGGCAAAACCAGCAGAGACAGCTGATCTGAACAGGGGAGAGCTCTTGGACCCCAGGCCGACAGTGGGGAGGCCAGAATGGGACTGATCTGGACCCCCCAAATGTGAGTGTCAGCGAGAAGGCCTGGGCAACCTATGGGGCCCTGAGCTGTGGATCAGTGTCTATCCCTGGAATACAAACAGTCATCGTGTGCCTATAGCACAAAGAGGGATGCTCTCTCAGCCTGGACTCTTAGGGGAGTGCCTCACCCTACCCAGAGTGAAATGACAGAATCTAGATATCCCCTATGTGGCAGGATTTGGCAATAGGGTGGGAGGGTGGGGGGGAAGGGGAGTGCGGGAGGAGGGGAGGGAGAGGGAACTGGGATTGACATGTAAAACAAGCTATTTAAAATTAAAATAAAAAATGATAAAAAATCCATCAATGTAATCCACCATATAAACAAGCTGAGAAACAAAAATTATATGATCATCTCACTGGATGCTAAAAAAGCTTTGACAAAATCCAACACTCCTTCATGATAAAGGTCTTGGAGAGATCTGGGATAACAGAACTTACCTCAACATAATAAAAGCTATATACAGCAAACGAACAGCCAACATCAAACTAAATGGACAGAAACTCAACGCAATTCCTCTAAAATCAGGAACAAGACAAGGCTGCCCCCTAGTCCCATACCTCTTCAATATTGTACTTGAAGTTCTAGCTAGAGCAATATGACAACAAAAGGAGATCAAGGAAATACAAATTGGAAAGGAAGAGGTCAAACTTTCACTATTTGCAGATGATAGGACAGTTTACACAAGTGACCCAAAAAACTCCGCCAGGGAACTCCTGCAGCTGATAAATACTTTCAGCAAAGTGGAAGGATACAAGATCAACTCAAGAAAATCAGTAGCCCTACTATATACAGACAATAAAAGGGCTGAGAAAGAAATCAGAGAAACATAGCCCTTTACAATAGCCACAAACAACATAAAATACCTTGGGGTAACGCTAACCAAACAAGTGAAAGACCTGTACAGCAAGAATTTTGAGTCTTTAAGGAAAGAAATCAAAGAAGACACTAAAAGGTGAAAAGATCTCCCATGCTCTTGGATAGGTAGGATCAGCATAGTAAAAATGACAGTCTTACAAAAGCAATATACAGATTTAATGCAATCCCCAAACATCCCAGCACAATTCTTCACAGAACTTGAAAGAACAATAAACAACTTTGTATGGAAAAACAAAAGACCCAAAACAACCTTATTCAATAAAGCAAAATTGGAGGCATCGCCATCCCTGACTTCAAGCTGTATTACAGAGCTATAGTCCTGAAAACAGCTTGGTATTGGCACTAAAATAGACAGGTAGACCAATGGAATCGAATTGAACACCCTGATATTAACCCATACTTGTATTAACATCTGATTTTCAACAAAGAAGCTAAAAATATACAATGGAAAAAAGAAAGCACCTTCAACAAATGGTGCTGGCATAACTGGATGCTGTCATGTATAAGAATCTGGATAAATTCATGTCTACTGCCATGCACAAAATATAAGTCCAAATGGATCAAAGACCTCAGCATGAATCCAGCCACACTGAACCTGTTAGAATATAAAGTGGGAGGCACCCTTGAATGAATTGGTACAGGAGGCAGCTTCCTGAACATAACACCAGTGGCACAGGCACTGAGATCGACAATTAACAAATGGGACCTTCTGAAACTAAAAAGCTTCTGTAAGGCAAAGGACACAGTCAAAAAGACAAAAAGGCAGGCCACAGAATGGGAAAAGATATTCACTAACCCTACATCTGACAGAGGGCTAATCTCCAAAATTTACAAAGAACTCAAGAAACAAGTCTCCAAAATACCAAAGGATCCACTTGAAAGGTGGGGTACAGAACTAAATAGAGAATTCTCAATAGAGGAGGCTGAAATGGCCAAGAGACACTTAAGAAAGTGCTCAACATCCTTAGCCATCAGGGAAATGCAAATCAAAGCAACTCTGAGATACCATCTTACTCCTGTCAGAATGGCTAAAATCAAAAACACGGAAGACAATTTATGCTGGAGAGGATGTGGAGAGAGAGGAACACTCCTCCACTGCTGGTGGGAGTGCCGACTCATACAGCCTCTTTGGAAATCAGTATGGAGATTCCTCAGGAAAATGGGAATTAATCTACCACTAGACCCAGCAATTCCACTCTTAGGCATATATCCAAATGAGGCAAGTTCATACAACAAGGGCATCTGCTCCACTATGTTCATAGCAGCATTATTTGTAATAGCCAGAACCTGGAAGCAACCTAGATGCCCCTCAACTGAAGAGTGGATAGAGAAAATGTGGTACATTTAAACAATGGAGTACTATTCAGCGGGAAAAAAAACCCAATGGAATCTTGAAATTTGCAGGCAAATGAAAGGCACTAGAAGAAACCATCCTGAGTGAGGTAGCCCAGTCACAAAAAGGGAAACATGGTATGTACTCACTCATTTATGGATTTTAGACATGAATCAGAGGAGTGCCAGCATACAATCCCATTGCCAGAGTCTAGGAAACAGAACCTTCATAGAGCGACTGATGAAAGCATAGGCAGATACCCACAGACAAACGCTGAACTGAACTCCTGGAATCCAATGTCAGAAAGAGAGAACTGATGGGCAAAGGAGTTAAGAGTGGGTTGGTTTAACCCACAGAAACAGCTGACCTGAACAAGGGGGAGCTCTTGGACTCCAGACTGATGGCTGTATGGAAAGCACTGGACTGACCCAGAACCCTTGAATGTGGGTATCAGTGAGGCAGCCTAGGTAATCTGTGGGGCCTTGGGTAGTATTTACCCCTGGCATACAAACAGACTTTGACTGCCCATGCCACAATATGGGAGGCTCTTTCAGC
>NW_024434948.1:0-2229 GCF_017639785.1 Mesocricetus auratus | reverse complement strand
GAAAAATTATAACTGTATATAGCATGTGGCCACTCTGGTATGTGTGAAATGTGATTGTGAGTGTGTAAATCATAACTACTTGCATTGCCTTGGATATGAATAAAAGGATATTAAATTGCTTTGGATATAGTTAAGAAGCTACCTAACTTGCTTTTGATGTAGCCATAAAGAAGCTCCAAACAGTCAGTTTCTTAAAAGGAATGGTTGGTTATTTAAGTCCTCAAAGCCAGTCAGTGGAAAAGTAACAGAAGCCTACAACATGGCCTAATAGCCAAAGAAATCTGTATGGATGATTCTGTACAGTTTACAAGAGGACAATGTATGAAAATCCTAAATTTTTATGGTTGGAAAAACAATCTAGAGAAAAATGTTTTTGAGAAGAAGCCTCAGTGAAAGTGCTGCCCTGTTAGACTCCAGCTACAAAATCGTCAATGTAGTTAGAAATTAGGCCATGTAGGCTAAGTTACAAATGAGGCCTTGTCATCTAGTGAGACCTTTATATATTGGATTAAAATTTGGTTTAAGAATATACTCCCAAACTACAAGTAATTTTCAAAAGTTTTTGGGACATAGTATAGTTTGAAATCTTTTATTGATTTTTCGAAAGTTGTTGGGATATATCCAATGGGTATATCTTTTTTAAAGGCATTCACTAGTGAGATAGATAATGATCCCAATTCACCTAGATAGGGAAATAAGGAGTATAGACAAGTTCTTCTGCTGTTAGAGTATAGTCCAGCATCAACAGATGTTAGCAAACAGTTCAAACAAATTTAGTCACTTTATCTCAGGTAGAGAGCTGTCTGAAGTCTCAAAACCATCTTCTTCAGAATAACAGGAGTCTAGGAAAGCAATTTGCTTTAACTAGAGAGACTTCTTTTCAAAACTGTCAAACAATGACCTGCACCTACAATATTTACCGGTAACTAATTAAAACATAAACCCTTGAGACCTACTTCCTAATCATTTATGGAAACTGGTTGTTACTCATATCACAGAATTTGGCAAACTAAAATATATGCACATGACAGTTGATATGTATTCAGGTTTCCTGATGGCCACTATACAAATGGGGAAAGCCAACACACACGAGTCAAAAGATAAAAAGGGGTGAGCTATGTCCCCAGTTCCCACATCATTCATTAAGTCTTGCACTCCTCTTTTTAGTTTTTTAAGTGTGCAAGTGAGCAATCTGCAACTTTGAGACAGATCGAATGGAGACCTCTATGCACTAGAGAGTAGAAACGATTCTGACCTAATTTGAGGTATAGGCCATATATGTGTTTTCTTGCAGAAAAAATAAAGCTCGGTGGTTTCCAGAACATTTGGTTAGATACACAGATCTGAGAGAATCCGAACGTGAAAACTTGGCAGCCTGCCCAAGCCACTGCAAGTGATATCACTTGAACCAGTGTTCCTAATCCTTGATGTTGTTGAATCTACAGGCGGGGTAAGAAGGGAAATATTCAGTTCAAGCTTTCCAGGTTCTCAACAGGCCTGCTGCAATAAATTCCCAGACACATCAGTTTTCATTCCGTAGCAGTCAAATAACTGGAAGACTCTCAGTTTACCACTGAAAAACCTTGAATCACATAATTAATTTTGCCACTGTGTCATGCGGGTCTTGGATTTATTCATAGTGAATTAATAAACATAATATAATTAATAACCATAAGCCTGCAAAGGTAACAGAATGGAAGAAGCTGGGTAAAATATGTTACTTAGAAACTTTGGGGCCATAGACTTTTATTACATCATCCTTTATAGGCTCTATTTTCTTCTTTTAATGAAATGGCTTTTAGAAGCCAAAAACAAACTTGAGGTGTCTTGTGCTCATGACGTCAGTTAGATTAAAAACACAATGGTTTTCCTGGACTTATCATTGACTAGGACATGGCCTTTAAAACAAAGACAGAATGTTTCAAATCTGCAGTACTTTCAGACACAGGGTATCTGTATTTGTTTACATTTTCATTTCATCTTTCAGTAGGCAGTACATAAGGGAAGAGACGGCCAAAAGAGGCTGGGTTACAGGACTCTGCAATCACCTGAGTGGTTTGGTGTATGGCTTGTGCAACATCATTTCTCCCAAGGATTCTCAAATACTACCAGCTCCATATGTCAATACTTTATGGCATCAATGTCATGACCCATCTGAAATTGTGAGGATGTAATAAGCACTATAGCAGATGCAAGCTGGAGCAAAGCTGGATTTATATCATATTCATT
>NW_024434947.1:0-25683 GCF_017639785.1 Mesocricetus auratus | reverse complement strand
ATAGACACTGCCAGAATTTCTCCATAACAAAACTTTTGGACACATATGTAACATAAATAATAAAAACACAAGACAGATATTGGGATTAAAGCTGAAAATCAGAGAAGAATTGTGTCAAGGCGTCAGAGAATTCTCACCTCAGTCAATGGTCAAATGGAAGGGGTGATCCAATGATTCTATACTGTTCCCAATTTCACTGCTCCTCAGATTGATGCAGACTGTCCTGAGCACCTAAATTCTCCTGCCATGTATTCCTTTCCAGTGCTGGGATTGAAGGTGTAGGATCCCAAGTGCAGAGATTACCTTTGTGTGAGCTCTGTTTCATTTCCAAAGGATCAAAGCTTGTAGCTCAGGGTGGCCTTGATCTTAAAGAATTCTATCTGCCCAGAGGAAAATTCCTTCAAATCCCCACATTCCTAAGTATCCTAAAGTGGCCAAAAGTCTTTACCATTTGTATTCTTCAATATCTCTCACTGTAGTTCTGGATTTGATCAATTTCGTCTTTTACTTTTACTCATTTATACAATATGTGTTCATCCTTGGATCATTTTACTAGACGGTAATCTTTTTTACAGTCTACGTGCAGGTTTATTATACCATGCCTCATGAATAATTAATAATAGTTGGATAAACTGTACCAAAGTTTTTTTTACACAGGATGTCATTTATCTGGATGTAAAGAAAGAGTGAATTAAACAGCTTTGGAGAACTTCACCATATGATGTGAATTAAAAATGGGAAGGAGAATCAATAAATCAGAAATTAGGAAATGTTTGTTTGTTAATACCAGGTATTTGATGTACATCTTGATATTACACTCAAAGAAATTGTGCTGACTCATACTTTCCCTAGTTTTGTAAGGGCAGATATCAGTCCTGACACCTAAATGATTTGCTTTGGTAAAAACAGCTGTAAAACACAAAATTTCCTTCATTGTCTATCATCATGTGTTGTGTCCGTTATACAATTCTGGGTTTTGCAGGAAGACACTCTATCCCTGTGCTGTATTCAAGCAGTATCTTTTTTGGCAGATATAGCCATGTCAGAAGCCTGAATGAGGATTTACTTCTCTAAGTGGGTTTTGCCTTTCTTAGTGATGTGAAGAACTATAGGTTTAGGCCACAAAGGCTTTATGGCTATCAATCCATTATAATTGTTTTACTCATTCAACTTTGTTAGTGGCAGTTAAATCTTGAATCTAATCATGCATTCTTCTTTTTCAGATTTGGAAATAGAAAAATAGTGGATAGAGTCCTTGAAAAAGAAAACTTGATGAGGGATATATGCAAATGGGCATTGATTTTTTTCTATTTGCTTTTAACTGTAATCTACGGTACATTTGAATGTGTATTCTGCATATAACCATTTGTATGCATGTACACTTTATAATGATCATTTCTCAAACATTTTCTATGCTGATATATTATTTATGATTTGTTAAATACTGTCACAAGCCATGCAAGCCAAGTACAAACCTTTAATCTAAGCAGGCAGAAACTAGCAGGTGGTGGTACACACCTTTAATCCTAGGGCTCAACATTAAGAGGTAGACAGATCTCTCTGAGATCAAGTACCCCTGGGGATGCACAAAACTGAATAAGTGTAATAGAGTAACAGATCCAGTGCATTTAATCCCAGCACTAGAGAGATATAAAGATTAGTATTCATTAGGGGCATGCATTCTCAGTCCATTGGAAAATAGCTACTCACTAGCCCTGACATACACATCACATATCTCATAGCCAGCAGCTTTAGTCCCTGATTTTCAGATTAAACTCAAATATCTCTCTCTTGGTTTTTAATTAATTCTTCTTATATTTTCACTTTGAAGCCTGTGTACCATTCCCAGCTGTTCTGACTCTAGACAGGAACCCTAGCAAGAAGAACCCTCCCCAATTGTTGTTCCTGTATTACTCTAAAATGTTACTATCTCTTGGTTGAAACACTGAATATAAAATAATCAAACATAGAAAGACACTCAGTTACGTTGTTGAGATAAAATCATCTGTAACACTATTTAACACCTTGTTCCCTCTGAACAATACAAGATGTCATCTTGATACCTGCCCCTAAGAACAGTGATAGTGGAAATGCTCCATTTTTAGCAGGAACACCTAAGTAATGATTTAGGTGGTAACCCATTCGATTTTGAGTTATGCACACTCCCATTTGTGAAGATGCTATTGACTTCAATGCATCTTTACATTCATATTCTAGACAGATGCACCATGCTCAAAACAATGTGTGTTGCCTTCCCATACACACAGGGTGCTCCATGGGGCATTTCCAGTTACATTTATTTCTCTGTCAGGAATAAGAGTTATAGCAGTTTCTACTCAATTGGATTTTGTTGGTCATATGTTTTCTTTACATTTGTTCATAATTGATGGGACCCCATAGCATCTAGACTGAATAACTGGGATTGCAATTCCATGTCAATCCCAAAACCTCCTTCCTAGAAGAACAGACATGTGTTTTGCTCATGTGGTTATAATTTCATAGTATGTACTTCACTGAATAGGCAGGAAAACACGAAGAAAAGGAGTTCAGTCTGGTCTGAAAGGAATGGAGTATCAGTATCACTTTAACATAAAGTAATGCTGAAAGTGTTCTGGGACTTCAGCTACACTGATGAAAAAGCTGTTTTATTTCAACAGTTAAATACGCAGGACTTTTCTGACCTTTAACCGGGGAACCAACTAAACAGTGAAGTCACAGGTGAGACTCCTACCAGACCGCAATCAGGTGGGCACTATTTAAAATTCCATTTTCCATTACCATTCTAGAGGAAAAGTAATTACTTCTTCAAATAGGAGCAGTGACAAATTTTTAATTGCCTCAAAACACGTAAAAATGCACAACATATATTCTGACTTCAAAAATTTCTGTCCCTTCCTGCAAATATTTCCCAGGTGAGCATCTGCCCCTGGGATCTGAGCACACTACGGACCACTTTCCTCCTAGTGAATTGAAAATTATTTGAAACCATATGATCTGTGTCCCATTTATTAGAGACATGTCCCTACACTACCATGAGAGGTCTTGCCTGGCACATCATTTGCCTTCAAATTTAACAAACATTTACTTCTATTTTTATTCACATTCTCTGGAGTTTTGGAGCCAGGCTTTCATATACCCTATTGAGGAGCCTGGGATAACCTGAAACCTCACCACCTGTGTGTCTTTCCAGAATGTTGGAATTGCAGATGTGCATTCCTGTGCTCATTTATTAAGTAGGGATCTTACAGCCAGCCTTCAAGCTTATTAAACAGACATTGCTCCATCTGAGACGTGACCCACCATTATTTGAGGGAGCTGCTTGTCTGGGTATTATTCTGGAGTGATGATTTCTGTACTAATATCAATTAAAATATATGTTTTTTCTCGAGGTCAAATTAAATATTTCTTAAGCTGCTCTGTCCGTTTATGGTTACAATTTTGTTTTTGGCAGTTGGCATGGAAATTTATAGTGCCCCCTTCTTGGTGAATACTTGTTTATCATCCTTCTTCAGAGCTTTGGAAGTTGGGATAGAATTTTGCAGGATACATTGATTCCTCATTATTTTTTATGTATTTCAACTCATGTAGAAGACTTGCCTCACACTGGAGAACTGTTCTATACCTTTAGCATCCTAATGACTGAAACTACAGGTGTGAACAGTTGAGATGTCTTTGAAATCATTTGTTTACTTCCATGTCACAGTCATTTTTGTGAAGCATGGTCTGCTGCAGTTCAGGATATACAGGAACATTGCAATCCACTCTATAGCCAACTTTATTCCCTGAACAAGATTTTTATCATTATAAAAATAAATATCTAATCATACTACCAAAATGAATTATCAGTAAGCAGTTAAGGGCAGTTAGGTTGGGATATGAGTATCTTGGCAAGTAGCATTAGATTTTCCAGCAGTGGAATGTGGTTGAAATATGCTCAGCTCACTGCCTCCATGATGTATTATAAGTAGTGTTGATGGACACTTAAATTCACGGAGTTTGGGTAGGGCACACTCCTGGTTAGGATGTTTGGAATTTATAAGTGGTAAAGTCCCTGAATGGAAAAGGAAGCTCCCAGGATTTCAGGAGAACAGGAAACAATCAGAGGGTGAGAATCTAGGTAGGCAAATGGCTTGTAAGGACAGAGAAAATGATTTACATGTAAGAAAATTCCAGAGTGAAATCCATCTACTTGCATGTTAGATTCAAAAGTTAATGGTGGTTGATCAAGAATAATAAATATATATTTTAATTGCCCTTCTTTAATTGTTCCATTTGTAAACTGAGCCAACATATTATACAGAAATCTAAAACCCTCCATTTTATAATGTCAGTGAAAAACTCTATCTTTTGGCTAATTCCTTTCATTAAAATTTCCCAATAGTCTTACCAAATATGCACACAGTGAGTCTACCCACGAATGGCTTGGGAACTAGAGTGTAGCCATGAGCTGAGAATGGCAGGCCAAGGAGAAAAACTCTAGGAAATGCCACAGGCCTTGGTGGGAGATGTGGTGGAACACGCCGGGAGGAATTGCTGCAGAGGGAGAGGCAGGCAGGTTTTCGAAGAGAAAACCTGACTCAGAGAAATGAAAACAAAAAAGTAAAAGAAATACAGTAATAATAATAAATAAATAATCCACGTACACATGGAAAATACACAGAGCATCTGGATACTGTATTCAATTGTGTTTTTCCATTTTTTGATTGCTCAGGAAGGAACAACTACTAAAGTAAACATGATTATAAATGCTACTTAAATAATTCAACTTACATCTTTTAAAAATTCCTTGACTTCAAAATTTAATTGTAAGCATATATTACTTGGAAAAGGAGATTTTGTTTATGTATCTTCAGAAAATGTAAATCTGAGGATTCCTTCCAGGCTTCTGTGGTTTAATGAACGAAGACACCCGGAAGCAGTGGGCCAGGTGTTCCAACATTTGAGACAGCTAACATGATGGTGCTTCACAGACCCTGAAAATAAGGACTTATAAAGTTTTCTGAGCTTTTTCAGGATTCCCATGGTATAAACAGCACCCCCTTCCAGCACTAAGCAGTTGGAATGAGCGAAGTCCTAATTCCCATCTTGTTTATAAATCCTTCTTTTCTTTTAAATGGGGTTGTTTTTAATTGGATAATCATCATAGCCAATCTCTTTTTAATGGTAAAAAGGGGAATTATTGTATGGGCATTGTTGTTCATTTATTGAAACAAATTCAAGGTCAATTTTGTGATGTGTATATTTCTCCTCTTGATTAAGTATTGTGCTTATACTGATCTTTTAAAGCATAATGCATAATTAAATACAGATTATAGATAGTTACTTGTAATAGTCAGAAATTATAGTTAGGTAAGTTAAGTTTTCTAGATATACAGAGATATATTTGAAATAGACCGTCTTCAATCCTTTCACAGACCTTCAGAAAATGCCATTTATAATGGTTTAGGGTTTTTCTTAACATGAGAAATGTCTGCTTCTGGCACACCAATTATGTCTGAGCTGAAGGTTGTCATCGAAGAAACTCGTTATGGAGTTTGTTTTCAACATGGCAAGATTAGCCATTTGGGCAAGAAACTGCTCTTTTTCTAGACTGCTTGACTAATGCTGTATAAACTGCACATGCAGGGCCCACAGGAAAGTGACTGCTGAACTTAAACTGTCCTACAGGGTTCCTGCTTCTTGGAAGAGTCTACGAGACTTTCTGCAGGACACAGAAAAATGACTGACAGACTGCTGATGCAGGTGGAGAGTTTTGAAATTTCCTGCTTTGCTGAGAAATCTTCTGGATACATTGTGGCCTATGTGCTGAAGATGGATGCCCCAATGTTACAGAGGAACTTTAGGTGACTGTCCAGGCAGTAAGATGTCTCTGTCAATCCTAGTGTTTATATATTATCCTTCTGTGCTCTTTGATAGAGTTGAAGACAGATAGTTATAGTTATAGTTTTCCTTCGTTATGATAAAAGATAAGCAACATATGGAACTTTGGACTCACAAGGATGTGATGGATGATATTTTCTTTAAATCTTGCTAAAATATTGTAACTGTGTTCTTACTTGATAAAAGTTCTGTTACATATAATTTGACTATGTTAAAGTTAAGACCTTTCTTTTTGTTTAGATAGAAAAGAGGAGATGATGGGGGAAGTCCAATGTATATGTCAATAAAGTACTATTGGGCCAATAGGGAACCAAGATAGGTGGGACTAGGAGTCCAGGAGAACTCTGTGAAGGAGAAAGACAGAGAGTCATGATAAAACGCCATGGGGTAGGAAGCCTGGAAATTTCTCCAGTAAAAGAAATATTTAGATTAACAATTATAGGGAAATTACTTAAGTCAGAGCTAGCCGGTAAGAAACAAACAAGGCCAACAGCTTCATAATTAATACAGTGTCTTGTGTGTTATTTGGGGACTACAATGTGGCAGAGCCCAGGTGACTGGCAGGTGATAAACCAAAGCGGCTAGCAAGGAAAATTTTTCCAGCTTCCCTTTACAGGGAGAGGATGGGAGGGAGAGACAGAAGGACAATCTGAAAATCCACACTCAGGGTTATATGGAAAAAAACACCTGTTTGGCAGGAGTACTATGAAGACAGAGATAACTGGTCTAGCATTGATATGCCCTGAGGAGTTTGGAACCCAGGTGATTTTGGAATTTTTTTGGCATTTCGAAACTGTGTGAGAGATGCTACAACAGGAAAATGACAAACTCACTCAGAGGTTGAGGGGAAAAGGAAAGAAAACATAGCAGTCTGGTCAGTGAATCTGATGGGAGTCCTGGTTGCATCTCTGGCCTGTTCTCCTGGCTTCAAAGCCATAGGAAAACAGTGTTGTCAAGAATTTGTACCACAGAAGTTGGGCACAGAATAATCATGAATAATAAAACCCAGAGACGGATATTTTATTTCACCTGATGATCAGAAAGGATAAACAATCAACCACTGAAGAGTTCTTATCTCTGTCCAGGCTCAGGCCAAATGTGTGATCCGGTTCTTAATGTGACTGAAGACTGACTTCTGTCTCCGCCTGTCTAGTGCTGCCGTTAAAGTTGTGGGCCACCATTAATGACATGTATTAATGAGTACTGTGGCTACCTTCGCACTCTGATATTAAGAAAAGCTTTATTTTTAGTTCATTTGCAAAATATGACCAAAAGAATATCCAAACTGCAACAAGCACTTGTAGATTCTACCTCCTATGGGTCAACCTGGAGGGATATTCATATGACAGCAGACACAATTTATAATCCACTTTGACCCCACATCTCAGCTTCCCTCTATTCTATTCCTTGAATCCATGTTGTTTCTTCTTTTATATCTGTGCAATGAGGTAGTTACAGAGAATTTCCAAGTTGACTACATATTTTCTGTGCTGTGCTCCACCCAAAATTGGCTTTTTATATTTCACTTCTCCTATTTAGTCATATTAGACTATTCTAATTCACTTTGTTCCACAATAAGAACTCTGTATTCACTTCCAACCCTTGACACCCTTCCTCTGCATGGTAATTTAGTCTCAATTACTTAGGTTGAACCATTTGTCCATCAAAATTCCTGTATTCACATTACCAGCTTCAATATCTCAATGTGGGGAGCATTAATAAGGAAAGATAAAGGAATGCTTGGAAGGCCATAATGAGATCATCCTTATCAGGATATGAGTTTCTTTGCCAGTATTGATGGGAAGAAAATTGCTGAGAATTTATCAGCTGGGAGGGCTTACATATCAGAGATACCCAAGGTTTATTTTTCTGCCCACAACTTCTTGCCATTTTATGTAAAAAATTTGTGTCTGGAAGCTCATCTTGAATATCAGGAAGGCAGATACTATGGAAACATGCACTGAAAGTAATACTTTCACTCAAAACACTTTTAAGAAGCTTCTTTGTGCCTACCCTACAAGAAAACCATGCCCTCATTCATTTCTATGACAATGGTGGAAAGTTGTTTTACACAATATGCAACAGACTTCCTGGACAATTGATTTTCAGGTTGTTTTGTGGTAATCCAAAGGCAAGATTCATGCTGGAAAAGAAATTCACCAAACAATCTTCATCACAGGACTTTCATCCTGCTTGTGGATTGTGGTCTTAATAAAGACCAGTTCGATATGTACCTAATACATTCATTTTCCAACACAGTCATGCATTCCTTCTCTCAAATGACTGAATCATTATCTTGCTATGCACACCTGCCTTTGAACAATGAAACAAACAGAAAAACATCTTTGAGAATGACTAGCAGTTAAATTTTCTGTCTGCATATTTGTCATAATGAGACTCTCTATACTAAGAGGAGAATGTTAACACTATAAGGCAGTCTTCTGATTTCTAAGTGTGTGCTATGGCATGCTCAATCAAAATAACAATTAAAAACTTATTCAAGTCCCTGGTGATCCACTGGATTCTTCCTTCACCATGGAGATCAAGACCCATTTTGTCAAGAGTAAATACATAAATAAGCAAAAACAGTCACACACTTAATATGCAATATATGTAACTATAAATTTAGAATATATTTCCTCAAGCAATCCACTGTTAATACACGATGGTAAAAAAAAATGGAATTCATAATGTTGTTTTTATACCCATGTAACATATACCCTCTTCTTATTCACAGGTGTTCCCTCCCAGACATCCTTCCTTCACTTGTTTTGTGCTCCATTAGCATTGCTGGTAGATTCATTCTTCATCTCTGTTTCACACCCCAAGGGTGGCTTATTCTCATATACAGTTTCAAATTGTTAAGTTCAAATGATTCCCTTGTTCTGATGTTTGAATTATTTCCTAGTATATTTCTTTACATCCTACAGCTTGTGTGATGTATTGCCTTCATTGGAAACAACATACACTTCCTAGATAAATTGAGGATGTCTTCATGTGTATACATGTCTAACCGTTCCCTCACAATATGCCTATAGTAAGACCATGCTGTGTTTATGACTCTTATTTTGTTTTTACAATTCAAAACTAGACATCTAAAAGAGTGTGTACTACACCTGCTCCTTAGTGAAATCCAAGCTATTCTGAACCAAAGAAGATCTTGTCTAATAAAAATAAAAACTATGAAACATAAGCAAACAAATGACAGTGATTCCACAGAAGCTCACACAATGAGTATCAGTCATTGAGATGCTAAATCAGGAAAATTCATCAACAGAGTGATTTAAAGTAAAGTCTATGCTATAAAATAAGAATCGTATCTGAACCAGAAGAATTTTTATGGTTTAGGCCTTTGATGGCCATATACCAATGTCTGAGAGAAGTATATAAAAAGTTTTCAGCCATGTGGGACTACATACTAACTTTCAGTCCAAACAGATAAAACAAATTTACATCAGCAAAATAACCACACAACTGAATCCTTACTTGATATAACCTGGAGTCAAACTAGAATAGTTTTTCTTATGAGGAGGTATGTCTCTAACAAAATAATACAAAATACTATGCAGAAAATTGCTGTTCTGTTCTCCAGACGGTAGATTATCTCTAGCACACACAAAACCTGTTGGTATCTGAAAATTCACAAATGGACCCCAGGCTGCACATCTGCAACACTCCACCCAAGTAAGGAACATGAAGGACCTGGTTCAGAATTCCTTGTTAGGACAGTCTGGTTCCAAAAACCTGGGAAAAGGGAAAAAAATAGATGAGATTCATTGTTAAGTAAATCCAACACTCTTCTAGTGAATTCTATCCTTCAAATATTCTAAAAGTTTGTTACTTTCTTTTTATTTTAGTGGCTTTTTTATATCACTTGAATACCTTTTTTACAATTATTTTACGTACCAACAATTTTTCCATTCTTCCCATTGCTCCTCATTCCAAAGTAGCCAATCTCCATTCACTCCTCATCTGTCTCTTTCAGAAAGCCTTCAATGGGCTCCCACACAATGTGGCACATGAAATTGCAGCCGGAATGAATTACTATCCTTACCTCAAGACAAGAGCAGGTAATCCTGCTAGGGAACAGGTGACCAAAATCCGCTAAATGCCACGCAAAATTCTGCTTTCATCTTAGAAACTTTACTAAGAGAACATGCTACACAATTGTCACACACATGCAGCTGAGGTCCTAGGGATATAACATGCAGCTTCCCTGATTTTTGGTCCAGCATCCATAATCTCCAAAACCTAAAGTCAATTGTCTATATGTAATACCATCATGACTCCATGCCATATAGAATAACTTCTCCCATTTCTTTGAAAAAAGTCAGACCTCAGCACAATTCCTGTATATACATCAATGCATCTGCTTCTATCAGTTACTGGACAGTGTAACCCTGAACCACATTTGAAGGTATACTCTGAAACCAGCTACATTAAAAGATTACATGTTAGAAAAAGAATCTATCAACTGACCTGCATCCTCAGGAAAACTATAACAATAAGAAATATCTCAAACAATCCTCCTGCATCAAACTTCTAAATTCAAGACAGGTGAATTGCCTGTGAAAGTTGTGGCACAGCTCTTAGATTAAAGAGCAGGTTCATGGCAGTGATTGGGTCTCATAGATCCATTAACGAAGATATTCTGATCTTTGTATTTCAGGTGGTTCAGAGCAGCATTGTTTTACATACAGGAGCCAAAGAGCTCTCAGAAATTATTGTGTACATATGAGTAATGCTCAGACATATCTTCCATGTCATAATGTAGCACACAGGATGTTGAGGGAGGAGAGATGCTCACAGTCCATCCCAGCCCAGGAAAAACAGTGAGTTCTTGCTAATATTAGTATCACAGGCTAACATCATTTCAGAAATTAAAACAAAATTAGGACAGAGATGTATATCTAAGAACACAATTTCTGTAGCTTGTCTCAGTGGTATCAGATGCTGATCAAAAATACAGATTATTCTTGGGTGAACATATTCCAATCCAAGTAAACTACAATCTCAAAACAGTGATTAGGTTTAGAATCATTTATTAAATGAGACTACATATATTATCCCCAAGATTTTGGTAAGAGAGGGGAGGATTTAGAGGGAAGAATTACATGTAATTATCATAGAGCAAGAAACTTCAGAGTGTTGGTATCTAGAGGCAAGGTCTGCTCTTTCTTTCATTTTGACACCTTATATCTGTTTCCTGATCAGGTAACTCCTTGAGCTCTCTCAAGAAAGGTTATCTCAAGATGCTCGGTTTAACACTGTCTGCACTTTCTTCGCAGTCCTGGAGTCAACTCGGTTCACAACAGAACATTCTATATTGAAGCTGATGTGACTCTACTCAACGCTATTTTCTGAGGAGGATGACAGCAGGAAGTACTTATTATGGTAATAAAGTCAAAGATCTCAGTGTCCTCTAAATAAAACCAGTTCTGAGAAAAGACTTGGTGTTTTCAGGAATCTCAGTCATTGTAGCCAATCATTGATTCTTGTCCATTCATAAGCTTAAAGGTGTGTTGTGCCTGCCTGACTGTGTGCACTGTGAGACTGTTATGTATTTGATAGATCTTGGATAAGAAGAGACATCCGGAATGTGGCTTGGGAGACTGGGCTTCGATACAGGTTTCTTTGAACTCATGTTGGTCTACTGTTGAACATGACATCAGATTTACTAACAGCAGTCTGGGACTCCTGGACAGACCCCAACTCATGTATCACATTTCTCATACTGGGATTCAGGCAAGAGCTGATTCGACGTTTCTTTGGCTGACCCCGGCTGTCCTGACTGTTGAATTGGAGAAGTTCCTTTCCTGGAGCTTTTATTCTGACCACAGAATCCCAGTCACAGTTTGGTCTCACAAAGTGCACACAGGAAATTGAAGCTATACCAGGATGTTTCATAGTTGTCTGGACTTTAATGTTATGCACTAAAACAGGTGTCTTCTCATTAGGCTGAGGAGCACATTTGGGGAAAACAAACAAACTTTGGGATGTTACACCTGAGCCTGAGATGGAATTATTGCATTTCCTCAAATTGGAATCCAGAGTGTCTGAAAATCCCATATTATGTGCTTGCATTCATCAATAACTGGTCTGTTCTTGTCCTTTTTTGGAAAAAGATGAGGGAGTGGTTGTTCTTAATCAGGAGTCTTGATTATTGGTCGATCATTGGAGACAGGAACCCGATGTTCTTTTTTTCTTGGTCATGTAAGATATCGATGGCCTGGTAGGTTTCTGTGATTAAAATATTCTATGGTTACTTGCCTGCACCTTAAAGTTTCCATCCTAAGTGAAGAGCACTCTAATTACTATTATCTACATAGAAATTTTGGGATACACACTTTTTGGAAAGTTTGGACCATTGGCAAACCAAGAGTAGGATCAGGGGAGAGGAGTGTTGTGGACATATTTATATGGCACATATGGCATAAGGGAAAATGCAATAGCTGTATGCAAGACAGTTTCACAGCAAAGCCCAATGTTTCGCAGGGATACAGAACTAAAGATAAATAACAGGACTGGTTGAATATATTTTGGGGAACATTGGACAGGAAAACACATACATTAGGATTATTCCTAGCACAGCTACACAGACACCATACCAACAAGAGGAGATGGGACAAAGAAGTATAATCCATGGGGGGGAAAGCAAAACGCGTTAAATTTCACAGATTGACTACAGTCTTTCCTGAATCACAGGATGTGCAACAAAAATATTTTGAACTGGGACTTGGAAACTAAGAGAATAAGAGAACATGTTGCTTTCTAACTTCCCAGGACCCATATAGGGTCTCATAACTGTCTGTAATTTCAGATTTTGAGATCTGATATAAGGTTCTGTCTTCCTAAGACACTATATAATAAGGGTACACCAGTCATACATACAGATAGGCAAAATGTTTATGCACAGTAAATAAATGATGCTAAAAACAAAAGCACAACTTGCAAAACCAGATAAAAGAATGAGAATTTTTGCCTCAGAGATGTCACTCTGAGTCTTTTAATTAAATAGGGAATGTCAAGAAATTCTCTTGTTTAGATAGACCAAACTAATGAAGCACTTCCTCAGGTTTTGTTAAGTTTGGGGCACAGGCATGCTTTCATGCACAGACAGTCAGATTCTAAATAAACATGACAGATATGAGCTTAGTGTACTATCATTCACAATGAGGTGAAACACTTCACACATACAGAGAAATCTTCCATAACGTTTATTGGCATAGAATCAAAATAATAGTGCATATTGAAATAAAGATACTTAAAGACATATGAGTTGACAAAAGTCTGTGGTCTCAGAATATGCAACAGTGACAGTAGAGGCAGTAAAATTACAAACAATGGGAAGTTACATCTGTGACTCCATAAAATTAAAACATGGTAGGCATAACTTTATACACTTGTGATCCCAGTATGTGGGAATGCCAACTGAGGTAATCTGATGAGGAAGGACAATCTCAGTTGAAGAGCATGATCAAGCTCAGCAGACAGAATTCCCTGTTCCCAAGAAGCAAAAGAGAAAGATAAAGAATAGACAGGAAACAATGGGAAGTGGAGAAATGTAAGGTGGTAAGAATGGTACCACAGGAATTTAGAGAAGAGATGGGGAAAGAATATGTGGAGGGCATAAGATGAAGAAAATAAATACAAGAATAAAGTTAGAGAGGTAAGTAAATTGCAGGAAATAAGAGGTTGAGAATTGAGAAAATGGAAAAAAATCCAGCAGAAAATGACAGAGAAGTGCAATAAGCATGCCTGCTCCCTCCTAAAATGCCAACACCAGGGATACATCTGAGCGGCAGAGATGGATGCCACCCAAGAGAAACACAGCAGTGAAACAAGGGAGACTCACCCTCAAAAAGAAACAAGTTTCTTCCTCGCTGTTCATTTTCTTCTTTGAGGAGCTTCTCGAAGATACCTTTGGCAGAGTTTTCATTTGAAGCACTTCTTGCCTGCAGAACACATAGTATTAAATACTAAGATCAATCACTATCTCAAAGTTAATACCAGCCTTGTGTAGAGTGAGGAGTTATTGAAGCCAGAATGAAATTTACTTATATGACGGAGTACTATCTTTTTCTCAAGATGTGAAAACATCAACTTTCTACCCACTCAGTTATTGGATTTACACAGGGCTTATAGTAAATTCACACAGCATGTACTATAATACAGAAAGTCCTCTACAACACGAGATGCCTGATGAAGACCATGAATTTCTAATCCACATTTACCAATCTGCCATTGGCTTGATTTACCAGTATCTACAACTTTGTTGACATGGGAGTCGTGCTGGAACCCGGCCTAGTCTATATATTATAATGCAAATGCCCCTGATTAGGACACAGGACACAACTGCATTCTTTCAATTGATGCTACTGGTCCTCTGTCTTTAGTGGGCAACATTCCCAGATCTATCCCTCTCTCCTCTTTTTGGATTTCCAACAATCAAGAGCAGAGGGCACTATTCTCTGTTGTAAATGGTGGGTGTTTTTTTGTGTGTCCTGAGATATCTGTTTACGAAGAAAAAACATCATCTTCATATGTGCCATGCTCATGTGTAATTTTAGTTGTGTTCCATGCTCACATTTTTCTTTCTTTATAATTGTCCTCAGTCATTTTAAATATTTCTGGAGACTGGTACTGCTTGACCTCCATTGGATTCATCATCTCTTTCTGATTGTTAGAACCCAGAGGCTGTACAGGAAGGGCTTCATGCCAGTGTTTTAGGAGACACATCTTGCTCCTTGCTGTGTGTGCAAATGAGCAACATTTCTTGCTTTTTACCTGTGTTGACGGAAGAGTCCATATAGGGTTAGATACAATGTGACATAATTATCAATTCCTACAAAATCTTTCAGTGTTATTCAAAATTTCTTGTAGGATACAGCCTCAAATTGTACTCCCTTATCTGCCAAGTATGACAGGAATTCTGCACTCATTCACAGGGCACATTGCTTACAGTATTGCACATGTAAGTAAATGTGATTATAAATAATTACTGTGGCTAGCATAGTGTGCCTCCCAACATTGAAAATAGCACTCAGAACTATCCAGTGAGAGGAACATGTGTTTAAATAAAACTTTGTCCACTCAGGTAGATTCAGGTCAACCAGTGAAAGCTGGAGACATGGGGCCTAAATGCCAAAATTAAAATGAAGGTTGGTGATACAGTTCAAGTGTAGAGCAATTGGATAAAATTCTCCAATCTATGAAAAGGTAATTGGTAGTGAGCATTACAAGAATACATCAGTAAATTCTGGGTTTTGCTTAAGCAAAACACTCATGCTTAGAATGCATGAGGCACTAAGTTCCTAGCTCATTCAGCATTGAGTGCATAGGTAAATATATGCCATTCAAAACGCGCAGACGGTAATCTGGGCAAATATCAGGCTACTCATGATATTGAGCATGTACAAGGGAGCATATCAGATGCTCTCATTGGACAATAAGTTGAGAGAAGAGGACTGCCCAGATTACATAGCTTCTATTAGAGAAAGTAAGTTATAGACACACAGCAAAATGCTTAAATACACTTTCTAAAGTATACATAGTACAAACGTTTCCCAACATTCCAGATGCACTTACCGTTGTTTCTTTCTCCTCTTCGGGCTTAGTCCTTTTTCTCACTGCTCCAAAGCAGTTTATCTTCTGAATCTTTTCTCCAGTGGGTCTTTCAGAAGGAGTTTCTATGCAATGCCTTGTCATCACCTTTGTAACATGTGGCTTCTTGTCAAAATCTTTCAGTGATTGATTATTGTTCTTCCTAGTTATGGGATAAGGAAAGAGAAATCACATGGATATGTGTTTGGTCTATAATTTAGGATGCAGAATTTAGAGTGATTTCCTAACTAGTGTCAAACACACCATACTTTGGAACACTCAGACCTGATATCCCTGTTCCCAGAATCTCACATTTAGCCTACTGTGAATCTACTGAGAAAATACCATCTGACTTAATAGGAGTGAAATTGTTGTGTATGTGTGCATACACTACATTTTGTAATGATTTTTCCCCTGATTTTCCTCCCAGTTTCGTTTCTTACACAAAATTGCTTGCTTCCTACTATTTTTAATTTGTTTTTTCTTTGCTTTTAAGATTATATTTTCTAACGTAGATTTAAGCTTGCCGACTCCTAACATGAGTCTGAACCATGTTTTTGCCTGATGTCTACAGAGGTCAGATGACTGTGTTCAGTACCCTGGGGGAGGAAGTAGAAATGCTGTTTGTGTGCAGTAAAGAGAAAGTGGACACTCTTCAAAAGTAGTCACTGCTTTCAGCCATTTTACCTTCTCTCTAAACCCTGTTCTTTTTTTAAGTTACATTTGATTAGTGTCAACTGGGCTGTAATGTTGGTTGTAGATATGAATTACCAAAATCTATTTCTTTCTCAATTATAAATACTCTCAATAGAGGCATACACCACCATACCAGCATCTAAGTAGCTGTTGATCAGACTATTTCTCAAACAAATAAACAGTCAAGCAAATTTATTTTTTCGGCATAATTGCTGATAATAATTTTCTGTTTACTTTTACACCCATAAGCCCCATCTATGCATTGTGAGTCTCAGTTGGGTTACTTGTAAATACAGTTAAGCTTCACAATCAGAAACATATAAACAGCCAGGCTGTGATGGCACATGCCTTTAATCCCAGCACTTGGGAGGCAGAGGCAGGTGGATATCTGTGAGTTTAAGACAAAGCCCGGTCTACCTAACGAGGTCCAGGATAGTCTAAAAAATTACAGCAAAGCCCTGCCTCGAAAAACCGAAAAAAAGAAAAGAAACACATAACCATATACTTATCTTCACGTAGATTATTACACCAACACTTGCCTGGACAACCAAGCTGAGGATGAATATGTAAGCTAAAATACTGTGCAATTTATACCAAACAGTTAACAAATAGATCCAGAAGGACATATGCCAGATGACACAGACCTGTAATCTCAAATATTAGGAATCTTATGACAATGTGATTTCAAGTTCCAAGGCTTACTCAGTGATAGAGTTCTATTTACCAAAATGTATGTCTCAAATAATGAAAAAGCAATCTTGTCTGGTGAGAGTATGTAGCTAAGATTGACATAATTCCTGATTAAAAAACAGTAGTTTCATCTGCACTTTATGAAAACAAGATCACTCATCAATGAAAAACCTTTATTCATGCAAAGATAAAATAGTGGTACTCAACTACATGCCATAGGCAGCTGTTTTCCCGAGGTCCCTCCCAACTTAAGTGACTTCCTACCTCTTTTCTTGGTCTTCATTATTTTGTGGAATCCGGTCTCGTTGGGACACTGCAGGTTGACTGTTTTTCCTCGAAATGCAACGGGCTGTGGGGTCTTCCCCTGGCAGCAGTGGGAATCGAATCAAAGCCTCCACAGAGGCAACAACTTCCCATTTCTCTGTCATCAAATCGATCTGAGGAAAAGAAAGTGAAAATTATTTGGTGTTTCATGGTGGGAAGAAGTCTTTCCTGGAGAATATAAACAGTTTTCTAGTTACTTCTATCTTTTAGGTTCAAAAGTCTGAAATCATTCCCACTAGATTAGACTGCAAATTAGCAAGTACTTTTCAAATAATGAGAGTTTAAAAGGTGAGTTTGGAGTTAGTAGAAATGTTCCCTTGGGGAAATGACCACTGTTGCAGTTACTGTGCCTGCCTTATTTCCTGAAAATACATTTGTATACACTTAGGACATGGGTTATGTTGCTGTTTAAAGGAAACTGAAAATCGTACTCTACCTCACTCCATGTAACCTCTTTTAACCAACCTTGCCCATACTTACATCTCTTTGTGGGATCCCACACAGTTTTAAGAATTCCTTGCCCTCTTCCATTGAAAGTTTGTTTGGATCCATTTTTGTTGGGCCCTTCCAGAGACTCAGTTTCCCTGTAGTGTTAGAAAACAAATCACATTATTTTCTACTTATCAATGAAATCTGCCCAGTGTTAACCTATCAGCTATCTTCATTCAGTAGCTCATCTCCTCATCATTCATCTATTAACACTGTCCTTGATATCTATATGACACTAATGTGGGTGAAACATAGGAAGTCAAAAACACAAATGTTCCTTTACTAGCCTCAGCACTGCCAGCAAAACACAGATAGAGACAGCTTAACCAGGACCCTTAGATTTTACCCTTTGGTACTCTGGGTAAGCAATTCCTTATATGAGCGTCAAAGAAATTCTATAGTTCAGAATCCTCCAACTTATATGATTCAACCTGTGATTTTCTTCCAGATACCTAGTTTAAAACAATAATAGTATAGAGAAATTTTTGTGTTTAGAATCTGCATTGTGCATTAGAATCAGCCTACACATATTTTCTCAGATATTTGAATATTGGTGTTCAGTGGTTGCTGCCACTTGGAGAGTTTTATAGCGTATTTTTCTTGCTAGAGGAAATAAAGTTTTCTGTTCATTTTAACAAGAATTTTTCCTGAGGTTTTTGCTAGACATCCCTTACCAGAAATTGATCCCCTACAATGATATCTTTTGAAAATGTTTTTGCGAAATTATGTTTTCCTATAGGAATTTATAAAGGTGTCTTTCTTGTTAACAACTGTTTAGTAATCTGCCCCAACAGCAAAGAATACTATAAATTCACGGCTCCTTCCTTAATGACCGAAGAGGCATCCTCACAATCTTACCTAGCTTTATACTCCTCAACTACCCATGTATTTTAAAGACACAACATAATGCAATCAAGTGTGACTGAATTATCTTGCCCACCCTGATCTGAACAAGTATGTTTTTGCTTTTCCACTGGTTGTTTTATGTATGTACGTATGCATGTGGATGCATCAGAAATATATACTAATTCGTTTTTGCATTCCAAACAGTAAAATTGTTTAACATGTACTATCAACAATCCAAGATTTAAAAGTATTTATTCAATTAAAATGGATTCACCTCCCCTGAGTTTATCAGGGGAGTAGGCAAAGGTCAAGGTTGTTTAAAGCAACTAATCAAACTTGAGAGCAGCCTTTTTGATGTGGGATGCTGAAAAAATATCACTGTTTTCATCATATCGCTCATGATTCCTGATTTATAGTCAACAGAATTATGGAATTTTCTCATTTTTTCAGGTTCTTTTGACAGGTTTTTCTCTGTGTAAAATCCTTGTTTCTCTCTTGAATCCCAGGCATCAGCCTGGGAAGCCAGCATGGGACTGATCAAGACCCCCTGAAACTGGGTGTCAGTGAAGAGGCCTAGGGAATCTATTGAGCCTATGGCAGCAGATCAGTACCCATCCCAAGTATACACACGGACTTTGCACTCCCATAGAACAATGTGAGGTGCACTCTCACCCTGAACTCTTGGGGAAGGGTCTAGGCCCTGCCCTATATGAAATGACAGACTATGCACACCCCCATGGAGGGCCTCACCCTCCCTGGGGAAATGAGGGGATAACGGGGGGGAGGGCACGGGAGGAAGGGAGGGAATGGGTGAGAGACCTGGAACTGACTTGTGAAGCAACCTTGTTTCTTATCTAAATTTAAACTGGAAAATAAAATTTAAAAAATCCTTGTTTCTCTGTGTGTCATTTCTGCCTATCTTGGACTTAACCAATTTGGCCTGGAACTACAGAGAAACACCTTCGTCTCAATTGCTGGGTGAGAAACATGAGAAACTACTGCCCTGTGACAGACCTTTTCTTTACAAAAATATTTTTTAAGTTTTTTGGTTTGAAATATTTCACCTGTTTTTTTATGTAATGTAACCAGTTACCCACAAAAGCCAGGAAAAATCTTCAAATATTTGGGAATTAGGATATTTTTCGGCACACTTAAGGACTGAGACACCACTCTAGAACCCTCTTTTCTTTTTCGGATTATTTCCACTATTCTCTCAATATCAACCTGAACTTTTTCTGTTAGTATGGCAATTAAACTAGGAGATTGTTTCATGCACAGAAACTACGAGACATAAAGTTCTTGATTGCCTTGGAGACAAATCCGAAGCATATTTCCAATTTATGAACATCTTCTTGCATGTACCACATACCAGAGAAGCACACTACCAACCCAAGAACAACACTAAAGAAATTTCATATGATGCATATCTTAATGGGTGTTTGTAAATAGAATGGAATCAAGAAAATGCAGATAGACACTGTGTGAATTCCTCCACAACTAAACTTTAGGACACATATGTAACACAAATAATGAAAACACAAGAGAGATATTGGGGTTAAATCTGATAATCAGAGGAGAAATGTGTCAAGGGGCCAGAGAATTCTCACCTCAGTCAATGGTCAAAAGGAAGGGGTCATCCAACTATTCTATACTGCTCCCAATTTCACTGCTCTTCAGACTGATGCAGACTGTCCTGAGCACCTGATTTCTCCTTCCATATATTCCTTTCTAGTGATGGGATTAAAGGTGTGGGATTCCAGGTGCAGAGATTACCTTTGTGTGAGCTCTGTTTCCTTTCCAAAGGATCAAAGCTTGTAGCTCAGGGTGACCTTGATCTTCCAGAATTCTATCTTCCCAGAGGAAAATTCCTTCAAATCCCCACAGTCCCAAGTATCCTAAAGTGACAAAATATTTTAACCATTTGTATTTTTCAATATCTCACTGATGGTCTGGATTTGATCAATTTTGTCTTTTGCTTTTACTCATTTATAGAATATGTTTTCATCCTTGGATCGTTATACTTAAGCATAATGTTTTTTACAGTCTACATGCAGGTTTATTACATAACGTCTCATGGATAATTGATAATATGTAGAAAAACTGCACCAAAGATTTTTTAAAACAGGATGACATTTTTCTGGATATGAAGAAACAATGAATTAAACAGCTTTGAAGAACTTCACCATGTAAAGTGTATTGACAATGGGAAGGAGACTGAATAAATCAGAAATTAGGAAATATGTTCACTTGTTGATACCAGGCATTTGCAGTACATCGTGACATTACATCCAAAGCAATCTTACTGACTCATACTTTCCCTAGGTTTGTAAAGGCAGACATTAGTCCTGACTCCTAAATTATTTGCTTTGTTCAAAAAAAGCAACGAAACACAAAATATACTCGATCATCTACCATCATGTTTTGTGTCCCTTATAGAAGTCAACTCTGGATTTTGCAGGAAGACCATTTATCACTCTTTTGTATTCAAGCAGTATCTTTTCTGGGAGATATAGCCAGGTCAGAAGATTGGACGAGTCTTTTAGTTCTCTAAGTTGGTTCTGTCTTGCTTTTGTGAGGTGAAGAACTACAGGTTTATGTACAACGGCTTTATGGCTATCAATCCATTGTGCCTTGTAATACTCATATAACTTTGCTAGTGGCATTTCAATCTTGAATCCAATCATGGATTCTTCTTGGTCAGTTTTGTAAATAGAAAAATAGTGGATAGAGTCTTTGAAAAGGAAAATTTGATGAAGGATGCATGCAAATGGGCATTGATTTTGTTCTATTTACTTTTATCTGTAATCTACTGTACATTTGTATGTGTATGCTGCATATAACCATTGGTATGCATGTATACTTCATAATGAATTCATTACTTAAACATTTTCTAGGCTGATATATTATTTATGAATTGTTAAGTCCTGCCACAAGCCATGGAAGCCAAGCACAAACTTTAATCTAAGTAGTCAGAAGCTAGGAGGTGGTGGAACACACCGTTAATCCTCGGGCTCTGGATAAAGAGGTAGACAGATCTCTCTGAGTTCAAGGCTTCCCGGGGATGCATAAAACTGAATCAGTTTAAAAGAGTATCACATCCCATGCCTTTAATCTCAATACTAGTAACTTTGACAGGATTCTTCCTGCTGCATCAAAACTGCTAAACTTAAACAGAACCTATACACTGGGGAAGCCTTTCCCTAAGGCAGGGCTGCAAGCTGCTATGCTTACTGCGGGCTGTGGTATTACTTGGCTCCCGAGCTCCAGGATACCTTTCAATCTAAGCTGTGGGTCACTCAGTATTCTGTGTCTCCTGAGTGCCAGAATACCTGTCCCATCCAATTCGCCTGAAATGCCTACAGTTCTGGTAAGGACTTTCATCCATAGTGGCAAGAAAGGTTTTGGCATAGGGCTTTTATAGAAGTCCCTCAGGAAGAAAGGAAGGAAGGAAGGAATTAAAGCAAGGAAGGAATGAAAGGAAGGAAGGAATGAAAGGAAGGAAGAATTTTGCATCTATGTTCATAAGGGATATTGCTCTATAATTTTTTGGTTGGAACTTTGTATAATACTGTAATAGGGTAATAGTGGACTCATAAAAAGAATTGGGAAATGTTTCTTCAGTTCCTATTTTGTGAATAATCTGAATAATGTGAGGACTGATGTTAGATCTTCTTTGAAGGTCTGGTAGATTTCCACTCTGAATACATCTGTCCCTGGGTGATTTTTGCTGTTGTTGTTGAAGATTGGTAGACTTTTAATTACTGCTTCCATTTCATTCAAATTTATGAGTCTGTTTAAATTGTTTATTTGATCTTGACTTAACTTTGGTAGCTCATAAATATCAGTAAATTCATCCTTTTGTTTTGGTTTTCAAGTTCTTTTGGTTCTCTAGATTTCATAAGTACCTATTTTAATATTCCTATTTTCACCTCTGTTGTTGTTAATTTGGATAGTCTTTTTCTTTTTGTTAATTTGGCTAAGTGTTCATCTTACATATTTTTCTTAAATAGTCAACTCCTCATTGATTTTTTTCTTACTTTTGTTTGTTTGTTTGCATTTCATTGATTTCATTCCTGAGTTTATTATTTCTTGCCATTTACTCTCTTTGGATACCAGTTTTTTCTTTTTGTTCTAGAACATTTAGGTGTGCCACTAAGTTGCTAATGTGAGAGCTATCCGATTTTTTATGTAGACACTTATTGATGTGAAATTGCCTTGTAGAACTGTGTTCATATGTCCCATAAGTTGGATGTATTGTGTTTTCATTTTCACTCAATTCTAAAAAGTTTTCATTTCTTGTTATGGAAAAAAAATAAAAAAATAAAAAAACCATAAAAAAAAGAAGTCCCTCAGGGTATTTCACTCAACACAAAGGATTATCTTGATAATCCCTAGTCTACCTACAATAATTTGACCAAAGCCACAGTTTTTGTATAATCTAGAACAGAGGGAGATTCTGTTTGGAATATATATATTTAAAAAGTATTGTTGTTGAAACAACCTTTTTACAATCCCTTTCTAGGTGAATTTGTCTGCCACTATTGAAAAATGTAATATTTTCAGCCAGGCGTTGGTTGTGCATGCCTTTAACACCAGCATTCTGGAGGCAGAGGCAGGCAGATCTATGTGAGTTCGAGGCTGGGCTGGACCAACACCCTCAAAAACAATACAGAGAAACCCTGTCTCATAAAAACAAAACAAAACAAATCATAAAAATATAATATTTTCATTTTTCTTCAAACCTTTTGAAATCACCTGTCCTATCCAGGACAGCCTCCAAAACAATACAGAGAAATCCTGTCTTTAAAAGAACCAAAAATTTTTTAAAAAGTGAATTGTGAATATGAAACTTTGAAACACCAGATAAGCCCAGTGCATTTCATTGTTCTGTGCTGGTGATAATTTGTTGAATTCTATGTGTACTTCCTTTGGAAAATTGGAAATCAATGGTGAAATGTAGATCTTCCACCTGATGAAAATTTGAAGAAAATGTGTTCATTAGACATTCCTCAAATTAATCCTATTGTTTTTCCATCGTTAAATTTGAATGCTGCTGTTACAAGTATCTTTTAAACCATGCATTTGAATGCAAGCATTTGCTTCTATTTAAAGTACACACTATAAAAGCATTCAACAGAGAATGAGAAATATAGTTTACACGTTGTTTCAAATGTCCAATCCAAAAAGCATTTGGAGTGTTTATAAATTGCTGTTTTTTATTATGAAGGGGAAAGGTGTCAGCATCGATCATCAGTTCCACCCATTAAGGTCTTTGGCAAATGCAATTCTTTTTGGTAAAGGAAAATATTTATAATGCTTAAAAAGTCAATTGTTTTAAATAAAGTTTTCAAATTAAAAAATAGAACGCTTGCTCCTATTCACTATGTGCTCTGTTTCTCCTACCCAGCGTAGCTACTCATTGACACTGCCCAATAAGATCTGGGATCCTATGGGAAAACAGACAGGGACTGGGAACATTGAAAGGAGAACAATCCTGGCCCCTAACCCTCTCATTGAACTGGGTTCTGCCCAGTTCCTCCTTTTCTCTTGAAGTACCCACGAGCATGCTATCCCAGTCCTACCTGCTACTTCATCACTTGGGCCAAGGCCTGCCCACACTATTTTTTTTGCTTTTTATTTTTTTTCTTTATTTATTTTTCAGTTTAAATTTAGATAAGAAACAAGATTGCTTCACAACTCAGTTCCATGTCCCTCTCACTTTCCCTCCCCTCCTCCCATGCCCTCCTGCCAAACCCCATTATCCCTTCGCAACTGCTCATTATTCAATTTCCATGAGTTTGTAGGGTTTTTGCAATTTGTGTTGTTGTTGAATTCTAACTTTAAAACATGGTGGTCTGATAAGATATATGGAGTTATTCCAATTTTTTGTACCTGTTGATATTTTCTATGTTGCCAAGTATGTGGTTGATTTTTGAGAATGTTCCATGTGGAGCTGAGCAGAAGAGATATTCTTTTGTATTCTATAGATGTCTGTTAAACCCAATTGGGTCATAACTTCTGTTAGTTCTTTTGTTTCTTTGTTAAGTTTCTGTCTGGTGGTTCTGTCTAGTGATGAGAGCTGGGTGTTGAAGTCTCCCACTATAAGTGTGTGAGGTTTTATGTGTGATTTGAGTTTTAGTAATGTTTCTTTTACGAATGTGAATGCCTTTGTATTTGGGGCATAGATGTTCATAATAGAGACTTCACTTTGATAGATTTTTCCTGTGATGAATATGAAATGACCATCTTCATCTCTTTTGATTTATTTTAGTGTGAAATCTAATTTGTTAGATATTAGGATAGCTATACAAACTTGTTTCTTGGGTTCATTTGATTGGAAAGTCTTATCCCAACCCTTTACTCTGAGGTAACATCTGTCTTTGAAGTTGAGGTATGTTTCTTGTATGCAGGAGAGGGATGGATTCTGTCTTTATATCCATTCTGTTAGCCTATGTCATTTTATAGGTGAGTTAAAACCATTAATATTGAAGGATATTAAGGACCATTAAGTGTTAATTCTTATTTATTTTGGATTTGTTGTTGGTGGTGGTATTGTGTGTGTGGATTTACCCTGCTTTTTGTTTTGGCTTTTGTTAAGTGAGATTATCTTTTTCCTTTGTTTTTGTTAGTGTAGTTAACTTCCTTTAATTCAAGTTTCATTCCAGTACTTTCTGTAGGGCTAGATTAGTAGACATGTATTGCTTTAATCTGGTTTTATCATGGAATAGCTTTTTTTCTCCATCTATAGTGACTGAAAGCTTTTCTGGGTATCGTAGTCTGGGTTGGCATCTGTGGTGTCTTACTCTTTGTAGAATAATTATCTCAAACTTTCTGACTTCCATAGAGAAGTCAGGTGTAATTTTGATAGGTCTGCCTTTATATGTTACTTGGTTTTTTTCCTTCGGTGCTCTTAATATTCTTTCTTTATTCTATATGAGTGGTGTTTTGATTATTATGTGTCAATGGGACTTTTTTGGTGATTCACTCTATTTGGTATTCTGTAGGCTTCTTGTACTTTCATTGGCATGTCTTTCTTTAGGCTGTTTTCTTCTATAATTTTGCTGAAAATATGTTTTCTGCACCTTTGAGCTGAGTTTCTTCACCTTCTTCTATACCTATTATTCTTAGGTGGGTTGTCCTTTTCATATTTCCTGG